>NC_084570.2:38381660-38504160 GCF_033978685.3 Nerophis lumbriciformis | reverse complement strand
AATGTATTATTATTATTATATATCGCATGTTTTTATTTTTCAGTGAAAAAGTTTGAGTTAACTCCACAGGAACATGAGTATTATGTATGGGGGAACATGAGTATTATGTATGGGGGAACATGAGTATTATGTATGGGGATCCCACCTTGGTCTTGTTGAGGTGGTCACAGTCGGGCGAGGGACACTCACAGTGGGCCTGCTGGTTGACTTCCACACAAGACGCTCCAAAACCACAAAATAACTGCTCACAGGAAGTGGGAGCCTGCGGACCTAAAAGGAGGAAACAAAAGTTGATTTGATGATTTCCTTTTCACTTATTAGAGTTGCAGTGTTTGAAACACCAAATATGGAGTCAACACACAAACAGAAATAACATGCGATGTCGCAATCACCACAATTTACATCAATTTGACCAACCTCTAAGAATTTTGTCCAATAAAATTTGTCTCTGAGCGGCACTCAAACACTTGTGCTTCCTGTCTAGACAACATTTTAGGATTATAGGTCATAATATTAACGAAGGTCATACTTTTACAAGAAAAAAACATTTTTCATAAAAATATGAAAAAAATCGTAATTGTCTAAGAATAAAGTTACTACATGAAAAATGCCATAGCATTACGCTAGTTGCAATCATAATACATTCCTATATTACCAGACAGAAGTCATCGTTTTATCAAAATAGTCAGAATTTTACAAAAAAAAGTGATCATTTTACTAGAAAAATGTTGTAATATTTGGGGAAGCAAATTCCCAGTATCGTAAAAATAAAGTATTTATTTGATGAGAACAAAGTCAGATTGTTATGAGAAAAAAGCACTGGAGGAAAAACTGTCTTAATGTGTAGAATACCTGAAGATACAAAGATGAAAAAAGTCTACAGTAATGTCACAATAGCACAGAAAAGTCGGAATTTTATAAGAATACATTCGGAATACTACGATAAAAATTGTATGTTATTACGATATCAAAGTTGCAATCAGGACATAATACATTGTTATATTATCAGACAAAAGTTATAATTTAATGGAAATAAAGTCTGAATTTTACGAAAAAGTTATAATTTTACGTAAAATTTTTTTAATATTCGAGAAAATACATTTCAAGAAAAAATGTTCGAGTGTCGTATGAAAAAAGTCCTTGTTTGACGGGAATAGTCACATCGTTACATGAAAAAAGTACTGGAGGAAAAACTGTCTTAATGTGTAGAATACCTGGTGATACTATGATGAAAAAAGTCTACAGTAACGTCACAATAGCACAGAAAAAGGCGGAATTTTACAAAAATACATTCGAAATACTACGATGAAAAATGTGTTATTACGAACTTAAAGCTGCAATCAGTACTTGAAGAAAAACTTGTATAATTCTTCGTAATAATATAAACAAGTTGCAATTTTATATAAAAAATAATGCCGCACTGCTACGGTAATCATGGCATTGTATTACGCCAATAAAGTTGTAATCAGGACACAATAAATTGTTATATTATCGGACAAAAGTCATGGTTCTATGAGTATAAATTCGGAATTGTACGGGAAAAAGTCATCAATTTGCAAACAATGAAATGAAAAATTGCTTCAGAGAAAAAAATCAAAAGTAAAAAGTCCGTATTTGGCGAGAATGAAGGTGAATCGTTACGAGAAAAAAGTACTGGAGGAAAAAAAAAAAAGTCTTAATTTTTTTTGACTATCTGGTAATAATATGAATGGAAAAGTCGTAATTCTACAGCATTGTCACAATACCACAAAAAAGTATATATATATATATATACACTTTTTTGTGGTATTGTGACAATATATATATCTGAGGGAACTCTTCTGAAGGAATCAATAAAGTACTATCTATCTATATATATATATATATATATATATACACACATACATACATATATACACATATAGATACATATATAGATTCATACATACATATATTTACATACATATATATATATATATACATATATATATATATATATATATATATATATATACATCCATACATATATACATACATAAATATATGTACATACATATATACATAGATATATACATATACACATGCATATAAAGATACATGATTATGATTATTTTATGTCATGATATTGACAATTTTTTAAATCTAATATTTATGACTTTTGATCTCATATGTTTAACTTTTTATTTCATAATTGTGACTGAAAATCTTGATTTCTAGTTTTTATCAAAAAAGTTTGACTAATCTGATTATTTTGATGTTTTTATCTGATAATTATTTTTTTTCTAGCTCGTAATTCTAATTATTTCCTATTTTTCCACTTTTTTCCTGATTTCAACATTTGATCTCGTAATAAAGATTTTCTCACAGGTATGCTAACGCTAACGTGCTAAAGGCGTCTTACCTTTGTCACAGCCGTTGGCGGCCATCTTGCTTCCGTCGGGACACACGTTGCACTTCATACCCTTCACGCCGGCTTTGCAGGAGCACAGACCCGACATCTGCTCGCAGTCGTCGCGCACAGACCCGTTGGCGTCGCAGCTGCAGGCTGCCCAAAGACCGAGGGCACAAGACGTCACGGTGGAGCTAAAACTTGGGCAAGTTTCACCATACTCGCAGCAACAAAAGGTTTTGCTTTTTCTTTGGATTTGTTCATGTATCTAAACAGTTTTTATAAAAGCTGATCACTCCAGCACTTTCTCATGCACCCCGCATCATGACTCACGCGTGCATCCGCTCATGTTCTCCGTCACGATGCCCCGGAAGTTCCAGAAGCCGGGCTCGCAGCGATCGCACTTCTGGCCGCCAACACCCGGCTTGCAGGAGCACTGCCCGCTGCTGGGCTGGCACGTCGCCTGGTAGGCGCCGTACACGTTGCACTGGCACCTGCCTGAGGACCAGACAGGACTGCTTTTATTTTGAAGGAGCCGCTCCAGGCACCAAAATCTATTTTTTCTTCAAGCCTGCTTTTTACTTCACACTTTGCACTTAAGTCGACTTATTTAAAACACAACTTATTTAAATCACCACTTATTTAAATCACAACTTATTTAAAACACCACTTATTTAAATCACAACTTTTTTAAATCACAACTTATTTAAAACACCACTCATTTAAAACAGCACTCATTTAAAACACAACTTATTTAAAAAAAATACTTATTTAAAACAGGACTTATTTAAAACACGACTTATTTAAAACACAACTTATTCACAACTTATTCAAAAAACACTTATTTAAAACACAACTGATTTAAAACCGGACTTATTTAAAATAGGACTTATTTAAATCACAACTTATTCAAAACAGGACTTATTTAAAACAGGACTTATTTAAAACACAACTTATTTAAAACAGGACTTATTTAAAACACCAATTATTTAAAACACCACTCATTTAACACAGCACTTATTTAAAACACAACTTATTTAAACCACAACTTATTTAAAAAAACACTTATTTAAATCACAACTTATTTAAAATACCACTTATTTAAATCACAACTTTTTTAAAACACCACTTATTTAAAACACAACTTATTTAAAACACCACATATTTAAATCACAACTTGTTTAAAACACCACTTATTTAAAGCACGACTTATTTAAATCACAATTTATTTAAACACCACTTATTTAAGACAACACTTACTTAAAACATGACATTTTTTAAAACACAACTTATTTGAACCACGACTTATTTAAATCACGACTTATTTAAAACAGGACTTATTTAAAACAGGACTTATTTAAAACATGACTTATTTAAAACACCACTCATTTAAAACAGCACGTATTTAAAACACAACTTATTTAAAACACTACTTATTTAAAACACAACTTATTAAAAAATCACTTATTTAAAACACAACTTATTTAAAACACGACTTATTTAAAACACAACTTATTTAAAAAAACACTTATTTAAAACACAACTTATTTAAAACAGGACTTATTTAAAACAGGACTTATTTAAAACAACCTTTACTTAAAACACGACTTTTTTTAAAACACAACTTCTTTAAACCACGCCTTATTTAAAACACGAATTCTATAAAACACGACTTATTTAAAACACCACTTATTTAAAACACAACCTATTTAAAACACAACTTATCGTGACTTATTTACGTGCATAAAACATCTGAATATCAACATTAAAATATACATTTGACAAGAATTGTGTTTAAAAAATATCGTAAAAAAAATGCTGTATTTGGAAATTATGTGCAAAAAGTACAAATATAATGAGAAAAAGGATAAGTTTTACACATTAACAAAATAATTTTTTTAATGAAAATAAAGTCTTAATATTGTGAGAAAAACAACAAATGTTTTCTGATAATAAAGTTGTAATTACATCAAAATAACAAATAAAAATGTACAGAAACACTTTTTTTCCGTAAAGTTTCAACTATACAGTTCGATAAAATGTTTTATATTCGGGAAATTAGAAGAAACTCAATAATTTGTTGTCATTTTTTGTGAATTTGTTCCACATTATTATTTTTAATATTGACAGAAAAAGACACAATTTTAGAGGAAATAAAAGTTTGCATGTTCATGAGAACAAAGTTATAATATTACAAGAATGATGTAAAAAATATAATGAGGAAAAAGTTGTAGTTTTATATAAAAAAAAAAGCAAATTTTTAATGAAAATAAAATTATAAATTTTGGCAAAAATTTTGTCAGAAAACAAGGTTAAAAAATGTTGTATTTGTAAATAGTGTGGAATAAGTGTAAATATAATGACACAAAATTAGTAGTTTTACATATAAACAAAATACTTTTTTTTAATGAAAATAAAGTCTGAATATTGTGAGAAAAAGTTACAATTGAATCATGAGAAAAAATAGTAATTTAATTTAAAAAAATAACATAAAAAAACATTTAAAAGTCCTATTTTTTAATGACAATAAAGTCAAAATATAGTGAGAAAAACAACAGATAATGAAGTTGTAATTACAGCAAAATAGCTCATCAAAAATAATTTCACATAAATAAAGTTTCAACTCTACTACATGATAAAAAGTTGATATATTTACAACAACAATGTTTGAATGATAAAAAAAACAAAAACTTTACGCTTTCACAAAAATACATTTGGGAAATTAGGAAAAACTAAATCATTTGTTGTCATTTTAATGTTCCACATGATTATTTTTAATACTGACAGAAAAAATACACAATTTTAGGGGAAATATAAGTTTGCATGTTCATGGGAATAAAGTTAGAATATTACAAGACTAAACTAAATAAATATCATGAGAAAAAGTAGTATTTTATTTTTTTCTTTCATTTTTTTAAAGTCCTATCTTTTAATGAAAATAACGTCTGAATATTGCAAGAAAAACAACACATTTCTTTCCAATAATAAAGTTGTAATTAAATCAAAATAGCTTTTAAAACTGTAAAGAAAAAATAATTGGAATATTACAAGAGAAAAGTGACACTTTTCCAAGAATACATTAGAGAAATGAGGAAAACTAAATCATTTGTTGTATTTTATGAGAATAATGTTCATTAGAAAAAGACTTTATGAGGATAAAGTTCATCACAATTATTTGTAATATTGACAGAAATAAAGTTCCAGTTGTAAAAGGTAGAAGTTTGCATGTTCATGTGAATAAAGTTAGAATATTACGAGAATAAAGTCAAATACTTTTGATGAGAATAAAGTCAGAATATTAGAAGAAAATATCCCTTTTAAAAGAATAAAACTGTCATTACTGTAGGATTACTTCTAATATTTAATACAATATTTTTAATGTTGATATTAAAAAGACGTCATTTTAAGGGAATACCGTTACATACAAGATAAAAGGTTGTTTGTTAAGGAGAATAAACTATGAGGAGAAAACAGTCAGAGAAAAAAATCAGAATATTACAAAAATAATTTATTTTTTGCGAGTTTTAGAAGAATACAATTAATAATAGTTAATAATAGTAATAATAAAATAAATAGTTGCTATATAGGAGACAAAAAGGTGTATAATAAAGAGGATACAATATTACTAGGAAAAAAAATGGCAAATTTTACGACAATACATTTCTAATTATGGCAGGATTTTAAAAAAATGGGTCATTTGACAAAAATATTGTTCCAATATAGGAGACAAAAAGGTGTATTATACCAGGATAAAATAGAGTATTAGTAGGAAAAACATTTTTTTTGCAAATTTTACAGCAATAAAATTCTAATTATGGAAATAAAATATAGTTATATTAAAAATGTGCAATTTGACAAATTTTTAGTTCCAATGTAGGAGACAAAAAGTGTATGATAATAAAAATTCAATTTTACATAAAAAGTTGCCATTACAAGTAATATTAATAGAAAGATATTGTATCTTTCACCAAAATAAAGTTGTGATTACAGCAGAATCTTTTTTTTTTTAATTGACAAAAATATATGATTCTGCAGAAATAAAGTTCCAGTTGTGTTATGTCATGATAACTAATAATGTGGATTCTTTTTTTTAATCAAATAATTTTTTATTTCATAATTAGTTTTATTTCATAATAGTTCAGACTTTTTATCTAATCATTTCGATTTGTTAACTCATATTTTTAACTTTGTATTTATTTATTTATTGTGACTGTGGATCTTAATGTCGACTTTTTATCAAATAAGTATGACTTAGCTGATTATTTTAATTTTTTATCTGATATTTTGTAAAAAAAATGTTTTCATAATTTCTACAAATGTTTTTATATTGTTCCGCTTTTTTCATAATTTTGAATTTTTTTTCATGCTAACGTTCTCGCAAGTGTGCTAACAGCTGGTCTGCTAAAGCGCCACAAAGTTTCACGGGGTTTGCTGGAGCAGTTTTGACCCGATCTTGGCTCAGTGGAAGAGAAAGCAGGAGACAGGGCAGAGCAGGAGTGAACACAAGACCACCAGAGGGCGCCAGAGGAGGACTCACTTGGACATCCTGCCAGTCCGACTCCCAGGGCGGCGGTGATGTTGTCCAGGCAACACCCGTAGACGGACGCGGCGCAGTGCTGGGGGACGGCGGGCTCGGGCAGCGGCGTGGCTGAAAGGGCTGGCGAGGCGGGAAACACAAAAGCAGGAGGCGGTGAGGGCAACCAACAACATTTGCGCAGCGAGGGAAATAAAAAAGGGAACTTTATTTGGGCCGCCGCTGGGCTCGGAGATAACAATTCCATTTTCTCACCAAAAAACTGCGGAAGGAAAATGAAAACAAACAATGGCGTTGACATTGAGCACCAACTGGCAGTTGTGTTCTCCGTATTTCATGCTGGCTAATAATTCCAAACTCTGCCCTTCAGTCACCCTCTACATCAAAACTAATCAATAAATAAACACAAGACAGGCACTTCCTTGTCTGGACGACTACTTCCTGAATTCTGTTTCTGCCAATTAGCCCTGGCTCAGCGGCCGATACGCTAGGTCCGGTTGTAATTCTGCTTTATTCCTGTGAGAATCCTGCGTGTGACTGACGCATTAAGGAGTGCGACTATCCAGGCCTAGCAGCAATGTGCTCAAACAACTGCCAAGCGGCATCTGTGAGCAGATACCATCAATTCTGGACGTAAAAGCCCACTTTTTTTCCCACGCTTTGAATCCTGCGGCTTATAAAACCGCGCGGCCAGTTTATGTGTTTTTCTTCGTTGGCGGCCCTAATGTAAAAAAGTCAAAAAATAAACAAGCAAACGCAATAAATGGTGGGTTATTGTTTGTGTCACGGCGCCATCTTTTGGACGCCTTGCCTTTCTGTTTGTTTAGACCGAGCTTTCCAGTCTTTTAGCCGTCCATAGCGGTTCTACTCATGTGGATTCTTCATTCGTCACTCCAAGCAACGTTTGTAAGTTTTACAATATAACTAAACCAATTCTTACTAAAGCGTCCCATGTGTGATGTCTGTAGGAGTGTTTTCATGCATATTTGTATGTGCTATCGTAGTGTAATCAAGCTAGCCTCACTAGCATTTGCTAATATGCTAAAATGTTAGTATTAGTAACTTACTATGGCATTTTTTTTGTGTTGTTTCACTTTCACAAATTCCTCAGTAAATCCACCAAAATGTCACCGTGGAGTTATTGAGTTTGTTTAGCTGATTGGAGAGCTATCTTGCGCAGCTAGTGGGTCCATGACCATGACTTCTGTTTTGTTTGATCAACCGTTTTACTGCCGTGTTACAGACACCGTTTGGAAACAATTAAGGTATGTAAACAGAATATTTCACAACCTATATATCTGCGGCTTATAGTCCGGTGCGGCTAACACATGGGAACATACGTTTTCCCTAAAATCTAATGGGTGGGGCTTATATACCGGTGCACTCTATAGTCTGGAAAATACGGTACACTCACCAAGTTTTTGTTTGGTACTGTCACGCATCACAGCATTGATGTGAAGACTGGGACACTGCAATACTGTGGCATCGATTAAATCAGTGTTTTTTAGCCATACGGCCAGGGCCCATCTGTTTCTAAGCTTTGCTCACTCTGTATGGGCCGCAGCGGTACTCGGTTGTAATACACTTTTCCACCAATGGTGGCAGTATTGACAACATCAACCATACAGAAGAAGTCTGGAGCTAAAGTCATAGAGAAGTTTTTTAGCGCAAAAATTATGACTAAAGTAGTGAAGCTATATTTATTTGCACTTTATTTTGTTATATCTTATTTATTTATAAATATAATAAAATATTTATCATTAAATTAAAGGTTTTTTTTTTTAGAATAGTATTTATTTATTTGTATTTATTTATTTGAAACACACAAACATATAAAATATTTATCAGTACATTTAAGTTTTGTTTTTTTAGAATTGTATTATTTTATTTGTATTTATTAATTTATTTAAAACACACAAACATATATTATAAAATATTTATCATTAAATATACGTTTTTTATTTTAGAATTGTATTATTTTATTTGTATTTATTTATTTAAAACACACAAACATATATTATAAAATGTTTATCATTAAATTTAAGTTTTTTTTTTTAGAATGTTATTATTTTAATTGTATTTATTTATTTAAAAACACAAACATATATTGTAAAATATTTATCATTAAATTAAAAGTTTTTTTTTAACAATTGTATCATTTTATTTGTATTTATTTATTTAAAACACACAAACATATATTATAAAATATTTATCATTAAATTTAGGTTGTGTTTTTTAGAATTGTATTATTTTATTTGTATTTATTTATTTAAAACACACAAACATATTATAAAATATTTATCATTAAATTAAATTTCTTTTTAAATTGTATTATTTTATTTGTATGTATTTATTTAAAACACGCGAACATATGTTATAAAATATTTATCAATACATTTTTCTGTTTTTTTAATTGTATTATTTAATTTGTATGTATTTATTTAAAACACACAAACATATATTATAAAATATTTATCATTAAATTTAGTGGTTTTTTTTTAGAATTGTATTATTTTATTTGTATTTATTTTTTCTTTGTAATTGTTGAATAGGATTAAAATCAAGAGTAAGAGGACTAAACAAAGTGTTGATATTTGAGTCAAAAACCCTGTACTAAATAACACTTGCAAATGAGAAGTGTAAGAAAAGACTATTTAGCAAGAGGACAGCCAAATTGTTATAATCAGCTAACTGTTAAATGTTACATTTTTAAAAAGTAGAAAATATTCCAAGTGAACACACTAGTGTTGTCCTGATACCAATATTTTGCTACCGGTACCAAAATGTATTTCGATACTTTGATACTTTTCTAAATAAAGGGCACCACAAAAAATTTTCATTATTATCTTTATTGGAACAAAAAATCTTAGGGTACATGAAACATATGTTTATTATTGTAATTTAGTCCTTAAATAAAATAGTGAACATACTAGACTACTTGTCTTTTAGTAGTAAGTAAACAAACAAAGACTCCTAATTAGTCTGCTGACATTTGCAGTAACATATTGTGTCATTTATACACCTATTATTTTGTCAACATTATGAGGGACAAACTGTAAAAATGTATTATTAATCTACTTGTTCAATTACTGTTAATATCTGCTTACTTTCTCTTTTAACATGTTTTATCTACACTTCTGGTAAAATGTAATAATCACTTATTCTTCTCTTCTTTGATACTTTACATTAGTTTTGGATGATACCACACATTTAGGTACCGATCCGATACCAAGTAGTTACAGGATCATACATTGGTCATATTCAAAGTCCTCATGTGTCCAGGGACGTATTTACTGACTTTATAAACATAATATAATTTTTTTTTTAAACGAAAGAAGTTGTTGTGATGCCAAAAATATCGATGTAATCATAGTAGTATCGACTAGATACGCTCCTATACTTGGTATCATTACAGTGGATGTCAGGTGTAGATCCACCCATGGCGTTTGTTTACATTGTGGCGCTGGTGAGCTATTGTATCCTCCTACGGTGTGTAGTGAAGCATGTTTAGCTATTCCTCGTTCTCCAGTGATAATGATACTTGTAAGAAACGTACTTTATTTGTCGCTATGGAGACAAGGCTTAGTGATTCAGAAGTAGCTAAAACACTGCGGATGGATGTTAGCTGCTTGCTAGCTAGCCATGTCTTAAAGCACCTCTTCCTGAGGGTGTGTTATAACTTCACCTTTATCTTTACTTTTTACACCAAAATGTGTCCATTATCCTTTTTCTGTATACACACTGTGTCTGCTTGTAAGTACTCTGTGTGCGCGCTGCCAAACATGCTCGTCTGCTCGTAAAACCAGCAACGACACGACGTGACGACGACGACGGGGCACAGGTACTTTTTAAAGGCGGTATAGTACCGAATATGATTCATTAGTATCGCAGTACTATACTAATACAGGTATACCGTACAACCCTAAGACACACCAAATTGTTGGTATCGCCAAGTACCAGTATCAGCTCAAATGGAGTGTGCATCAAGAACACAATTGTGTGTACAATTAGCATTAAAGCCACACACACACACACACACACACACACACACACACACACACACACACACACACACACACACACACACACACACACAAGGGCATTTCAGTGCAGTATTATTATTATTATTATTGATGAAAAAGAGCACAAAATAGTTGTATTTTCATTTCCAACCCCGTCAATGAATGAGTGAATGAGGTGGGATGAGGAGGAGGATGAGGATGAGGAGAAGGATGAGGATGACGATGAGCACCAACCTTCACAGGCTCCCAGGTGGCGAAGGGTCAAGTGCTCCCGTCTCTCACATCTGGACTTCTTCAGCTCGCACTCGTTCTTGTAGCTTTTGCCATCAGAGCCACAGACCTGCGCCATGGATTGTGAGATATGTGTATGATCATAATGATAATCATAATAATAATGATGGATGTTATACCTGGGCGTGGGGCACAGTGTGGCAGGTGAAGTCGCACAAGCAGCGGTCTTCCTCGGCGTCCTCGTCCCACAAGCCTCCAAACAGACGACATCGGTCCAGCTCGCAGTTCTCAGCACCAGAACCGGATCCTCCTGAGCCACAATCTGTGTTCCACAGGCAGAGAAGTGATTATTCAGCACAAAGACACCCAAGAAAGACTTATTGACATATTGCTGGTGTTAGGACTGCCTGGAACTGTTTATTATTATTAATAATATTATAGGAATATTGTAATATTATTGTGATAATTACAGTAATTATATATTATACTTGTTATTAATATTTTTGGAATATTATTGTGTTATTATTGTTATAATTTATAGGAATATTCTTCCTATTAATATTATTATTATAGGAATATTGTTATAATATTATTAGTATTAGTAATACAATAGACATAATATGATTACTGTTATTAATTATATAGTTAATATTATTATTAAAGTTATTATTATTAATATTTTTATTATCATTACTATTATTATCATTGTTGTTGTTGTTGTTATTAATAATAGAATATTATCATTATTATTACTACTGTTATTAATATTATAGTAATATTACTATTGTTATCATTAATATTAAAGGAATATAGTTATTATTGTTATTATTATCCATATTATTATTATTGTTGATAGTATAGAATAAGTATAATTAATAATATTCATAATATTATAGGATTATTATTGTTATTATTAATATCATTATATATTATTATTGTTAATATTATAGGAATATTATTATTATTATTTGTATTATTATACTAACAGTATAGGAATATTATCATTAGTAGTATTCATAATATCCTAGGAATATTGTTATTATGTTTGTTATTGTCATTATTATTATAGTTGATAGTATAGGAATATTATCATTAATAATATTAATAACATTATATAATTATTATTTATATTAATATCATATAAATATTATTATTATCATTATTGTTATTAATGTTTTATTATTATACTAAGAGTATAGGAATATTATCATTAGTATTATTCATAATTTCATAGGAATATTATTATTATTAGTATTATTATTATTAATAGTATCACTATTATTGGTAATAATATTATATGAATATTACTAATATCATTGTTGGTAATATTATAAGAACATAATAATAATATTAATTATTATTATAGGTATAAGAATATAATCATTACTAATATTCATAATATTATAGGAATATTATCATTATCATTATTATTATTTTTATTATCATTATAATTATTATTATAGTTGATTGTATAGGAATATCATCATTAATAATGATGATATTCCATCCAGTTATTATCGGACATAATTAGGGATGTCCGATAATATTGGACTGCCGATATTATCGGCCGATAAATGCTTTAAAATGTAATATCGGAAATTATCGGTATCGGTTTCAAAGAGTAAACTTTATGACTTTTTAAAACGCCGCTGTGTACGCGGCAGTGGGAAAATGTACAGAGCGTCAATGAACCTTAACGGCACTGACTTTTCGTGCCGGCCCAGTCACATAATATCTACGGCTTTTCTCACACACACACACACACACACACACACACACACACACACACACACACACACACACACACACACACACACACACACACACACACACACACACACACACACACACACAAACACACACACACACACACACACAAGTGGATGCAAGGCATACTTGGTCAACAGCCACACAGGTCACACTGAGGGTGGCCGTATAAAGAACTTTAACACTGTTACAAATATGCGCCACACCGTGAACACACCAAACAAGAATGACAAACACATTTCGGGAGAACATCCGCACCGTAACACAACATAAACACAACAGAACAAATACCCAGAATCCCTTGCAGATGCTTGTTTTCATTCAGAAAAATCTACCTCTCACACATGATGACAAGGAGAAAAAGAAATAGCCCACTCTTTGAGCTTCATCTGTTGCACAAATAGACTAATAGTCTGGACTGAGTGAAGCTGTTTTATTTATGTTTTGTGCCTTTTTTCCCCATGCACTTGGATGGCTGTGTTTTCTACTAGTCTAGACTGAAGCAGTTTTATTAATGTTCATGCACTTTAAAGGATGGCTGTGTTATCTACTAGTCTAGACTGAAGCAGTTTTATTAATGTTCATGCACTTTAAAGGATGGCTGTGTTATCTACTAGTCTAGACTGAAGCAGTTTTATTAATGTTCATGCACTTTAAAGGATGGCTGTGTTTTCTAATAGTCTAGACTGAAGCAGTTTTTTATTTGTGTGCCTTTCTTGTTTTTATTTGTACATTTTTGTTACTCATACGAATACGTTAAGAACAGGGCAGATTGAGCCCAGTTTATAGTATACTCTGGACTGAAGCTGTGTGCCTTCATTGTTTTTGTAGCTGTTGTTTTGAGGCATGTTTAAAAAAAAAAAAAGCACTTTGTGAAAGTCAAAGTATAGTATTTCCTATAGTTGTAGTGGGTATCAGGATTATTTCAGGGAGAGCATGTCCCACATTCCAAGCTGCTGTTTTGAGGCATGTTAAAAAAAATAATGCACTTTGTGACTTCAACAATAAATATGGCAGTGCCATGTTGGCACTTTTTTCCATAACTTGAGTTGAAGTTGTTCTCTTATTTTGGAAAACCTTGTTACATTGTTTAATGCATCCAGGGGGGCATCACAACAAAATTAGGCATAATAATGTTAATTCCCCAACTGTATATATCGGTATCGGGTGATATTGGTATCGGTAATTAAGAGTTGGACAATATCGGAATATCTGATATCGGCAAAAAAGCCATTATCGGACATCTCTATTCATAATATTGTAGGAGTATTCTTATTGATAGTATAATTATTATTGTTATTAGTATTATAGGCATATTATTATTAGTATACTAATAGTATAGGAATATTATCATTAGTATTATTCATAATATCATATGAATATTATTATTAGTAGTAGTATTAGTATTATTATCCATCCCATCCATCCATTTTCTACCGCTTATTCCCTTTGGGGTCGTTATTAATAGTATTACTATTATACAAATATTACTATTATTATTGCTTTTGTAAATATTATAATAATATTATCATCATTATTATTATTACTATATAGAAATATTATCATTACTCATAATATTACAGGAATATAATTATAAATAAATGATAAATGGGTTATACTTGTATAGCGCCTTTCTACCTTCAAGGTAGTCAAAGCGCTTTGACAGTATTTCCACATTCACCCATTCACACACACATTCACACACTGATGGCGGGAGCTGCCATGCAAGGCGCTAACCAGCAGCCATCAGGAGCAAGGGGTGAAGTGTCTTGCCCAAGGACACAACGGATGTGACTAGGATGGTAGAAGGTGGGGATTGAACCCCAGTAACCAGCAACCCTCCGATTGCTGGCACGGCCACTCTACCAACTTCGCCATAATTATTCTTACTATGGGAATAATAGTTGCATTGGGAGAGCGAGCACTGACCCCCAACATTATGACTCATTTGTATTTATTATTGGGCCATAAAACATATTTGTAATATCCAGGCCCAAACTTCCTGTTACTTGGCAGTATTTCTCAGAATTTCAATGACTATAATTTGACTTCCTGTAGGGTGGAACCAACATTAATTACAATGCCAACTCTTCAATGAATGGAAAAGTATCTTTGCTGATCTGTATTATTATTATTATTATTATTATAAAAGTGACAAGCGGTAGAAAATGGATGGATTATTATTATTATTATTATTATTATTACATGTATGGTAGCAAGAATTTCAAAGCATTTTAACTGCAACCTGTATGACTTGTTTGAATTTCTAGGTCAGGGGTGTCAAATTAATTTTAGATGGGGGGCCACATGGAGAAAAATCTACTCCCAAGTGAGCCGGACTGGTAAAATCACGGCACGATAACTTAAAAATAAAGACAACTTCAGATCTTTGTTTAAAAATAGAACAAGCACTTTCTGAAAATGTACAAATAATAATGTTGTTGGGTTTTTTTTTACACTTACATGTTGCGGTTACCGTATTTTCCGCACTATAAGGCGCACCTAAAAACCACACATTTTCTCAAAAGCTGACAGTGCGCCTTATAACCCGGTGCGCTTTATTACGATTCATTTTCATAAAGTTTCGATCTCGCAACTTCGGTAAACAGCCGCCATCTTTTTTCCCGGTAGAACAGGAAGCGCTTCTTCTTCTACGCAAGCAACCGCCAAGGAAAGCACCCGCCCCCATAGAACAGGAAGCGCTTCTTCTTCTACTGTAAGCAACCACCCGCCCCCGGAAGAAGAAGAAAAAACGCGCGGATATCACCGTACGTTTCATTTCCTGTTTACATCTGTAAAGACCACAAAATGGCTCCTACTAAGCGACAAGGATCCGGTTCATAAAAAGACGCAATCTCTCCATCCGCACACGGATTACTACCGTATTTCACAGCAACTGATATTCCTGTGAACCGCACTGTGGAACGGGAGCACGTACGGTGAATATTCGCACCACAGGGAATGAGAAGTCATCCTTCACTGTGGTTCTAGCTTGCCATGCTAACTTCCACCCATGGTGATATTCAAAAGGAAGACCTTGCCAAAAGAGACCTTTCCAGCCGGCGTCATCATAAAAGCTAACTCGAAGGGATGGATGGATGAAGAAAAGATGAGCGAGTGGTTAAGGGAAGTTTACGCGAAGAGGCCGGGTGGCTTTTTTCACACAGCTCCGAAGGCGAACACACCTTCACTAAGACGGGCAGACAGCGCCGGACGACATACGCCAACATTTGCCAGTGGATCGTAAATGCCTGGGCAGATATTTCGGTCACAACTGTGGTCCGAGCTTTCCGGAAGGCAGGATTCACAGAACAACAGCGACACTGACTCCGATGACTTCGACGAGACGGAGCCGGCCATTTTTGGATCCCACGCTTGCGCAACTTTTCAATTCGGACACCGAAGACGAAGAATTCGAAGGATTTACGAATGAAGAATAACTTCAGAAGGTGAGCGCTATGTTTATTTTGTGTGTTGTGACATTAACGTTCGAGCAACATTATGTTGCTATTGCTCTACACCATTTTGAATTTTACTATGTTTGTGATTGCACATTTGCGTACATTTTGGGACAGAGTTGTTAGAACGCTGGTTTTCAATATATTATTAAAGTTTGACTGAACTATCTGACTGTTTTTTTGACATTCCCTTTAGCGCAGCGTAGGCGCGGCTTATAATCCGGGGCGGCTTATTGGTGGACAAAGTTATGAAATATGTAATTCATTGAAGGTGCGGCTAATAATCCGGTGCGCCTTATAGTGCGGAAAATACGGTAATAGTATTCTATCTTTATTTGTCGTTATTTATATTTTCTGAATAAATAATGTGATAACGTTCATCGGTCAACTCATTGGTGTTCATTTTCAATCTATCAAGATGAATTACAGGATGTTATTTAGGTAGTTTGATCATCTTTTTTGACTGATGTACTAACATCACGTGGTTTATTTTGTACATATGTAGCATCATCTACAAAGATACAAAGATTTGCTATTCCGACATCTAGTGGACACATTTAAAACAGCAGTTTCTTTCATTCAAAAATTTCAGGTTGATTTTTATACTTAGCAAACTCATCCCGCCGGCCGGATAAAACCTGTTCGCGGGCCTGATCCGGCCCACGGGCCGTACGTTTGACACCCCTGTTCTTGGTGCACAAAGACAAACTTGTATGCTATGCTATGCTAATTCTAATGCCATGCTAATGCTTATGCGACGTAATTCTTCATTTCAGATGAAAGAGCGGAACATGATGTCGAGCCATGACCTTGGGAGAAGGAGAGTTTGTGAGTTGACTTGCACAAGTCAAGGAGGTGTTCAGGTATGTTGGACACGGCCTCGTAATTCACCTCGCCACCGCCGAGATCGCAAAAACTGTTGTTGCCGCCGCTGTATAAAGTTTACAGCGCCGCCATAAATCCCCCTCTTAAAAAGCAGAGCGGGCAAGAGCGAGACACTGCAGGATTGTTCTGGGACTCCTTGAGGCCGGCAGAAACAAACAAAAACACAAACCCGGAGTAAAAACTCTCCGGGGGCGATCGAGCGTGTGGCGGCAGAGGGAGAGAGAGAGAGAGAGAGAGAGAGAGAGGGAGAGAGAGAGAGAGAGAGAGAGAGAGAGTGAGAGAGAGAGAGAGAGAGAGATAAAGAGAGAGAGAGAGAGAGAGTCTCCTCTTTACAACAACAGACTCCTTCTGATGGAGGGCCGGATTTAAATGATGTCACAGGCCGCGTGTTGAATAGTCTCATCAGCACACTCCACTTGCTTTGAAATCATACGTCCAGGTGACAGCTATTTGCTGCAAACTTTAAATGATGTGCTGGGCCAATTTAAATGGTGAGGTATGCCACAATAAATGATGAGGTGGGCCACATTAAATGGTGTGGTATGCCACGATAAATGGTGTATTATGCCAGTTTAAATGCTGTGGTATGCCACTTTAAATGGTGTGGTATGCCACAATAAATGGTGTGTTATGCCACGATGAATGTTGGGGTATGCCACATTAAATGATGTGGTATGCCACATTAAATGATAGTGGGGTATACACTTTAATGGTGTGTTATACAACATTAAGTGGTGTGTTAAGCCACTTTAAATGGTGTGGTATGCCACATTAAATGATGAGGTGGGCCACATTAAATGGTGTGGTATGCCACGATAAATGGTGTGTTACGCCACATTAAATGGTGTGTAACGCCACCTTAAATGGTGTGGTATGCCACAATAAATGGTGTGTTATGCCACTTTAAATGGTGTGTTATGCCATTTTAAATGGTGTGTTATGCCACTTTAAATGGTGGGGTATGCCACATTAAATGATGTGGTGGGCCACATTAAATGGTGTGGTATGCCACGATAAATGCTGTGGTATGTCACATTAAATGGTGTGTTACGCCACCTTAAATGGTGTGGTATGCCACAATATATGGTGTGTTATGGCAATTTAAATGGTGTGTTATGCCGCTTTAAATGGTGTGTTATGTCACTTTAAATGGTGGGGTTTGCCACGCTAAATGGTGGGGTATGCCACTTTAAATTGTGTGGTATGCCACAATAAATGGTGTGTTATGCCACATTAAATGGTGGGCAATTTTAAATGGTGTGGTATGCCACTGTAAATGGTGTGGTATGCTACTATAAATGGTGTGTTATGCCGCATTAAAAGGTGTGGTATGCCACTATAAATGGTGTGTTATGCCACATTAAGTGGTGAGGTATGCCACAATAAATGGTGTGGTATGCCACTAAATGGTGTGTTATGCCACTTTAAATGGGGGGCTATGCCACAATAAATGGTGTGTTATGCCAATTTAAATGGTGTGTTATGCCACATTAAATGGTGTGGTATGTCACTTTAAATGGTGGGGTATACCACTTTAATGGTGTGTTTTGCAACATTAAATGGTGTGGTATGCCACCATAAATGATATGGTATGTCACTTTAAATGGTGTGGTATGCCACAACTGGTATAGTGGACCAATTTAAATGATGTCACAGGCCACATGTAACAGTAAATATCAATGTTGAATAGTCTCATCAGCACACACCACTTGCTTTGAAATCATACGTTCAGGTGATAGCTATTTACTGCAAACTTTAAATGGTGTGGTATGCCAAGATAAATTGTGTGGTATGCCATGATAAATGGTGTGGCATGCCACTTGAAATGGTGTGTTATGACACTTTAAATATTGCGGCATGCCACTTGGTATGTCGGTTTAAATATTGTGGCATGCCACTTTAAATGGTGGGGTATGTCATTTTAAATAGTGTGGTATGACAATTCAATGGTGTGGTATACCACTTTTAATGATCTGGTATGCCACTTTAAATGGTGTGTTATGCCAGCTTAAATGGTGTGGTATGCCACCTTAAATGGTGTGGTATGCCACTTTAATGGTGTGGTATGCCACATTAAATGGTGTGGTAAACCACATTAGCCACATTAAATGGTGTGGTATGCCACAATAAATGGTGTGGTATGCCACATTAAATGGTGTGCTGTACCACATTATTCACATTAAATGATGTGGTATGCCACATTAAATAGTGTGATATGCCACATTAAATGGTGTGGCATGCCACATTAACTGGTGTGGTATGCCATTTTAAATGGTGTGGTATGCCACCTTAAATGGCGTGGTATCCCACAATAAATGGTGTGGTATGCCACATTAAATGGTGTGTTATGACACTTTAAATATTGTGGCATGCCACTTTAATTGGTGGGGTATGTCACTTTAAATAGTGTGGTATGCCAATTTAATGGTGTGGTATACCAATTTAAATGATCTAGTATGCCACATTAATGGTGTGGTATGCCACGTTAAATGGTGTGGTATGCCACATTAAATGGTGTAGTATGCCACTTTAATGGTGTGGTATGCCACATTAAATGGTGTGGTATACCACATTAGCCACATTAAATGGTGTGGTATGCCACATTAAATGGTGTGGTGTACCACATTATTCACATTAAATGATGTGGTATACCACATTAAATGGTGTCATATGCCACATTAAATGGTGTGGCATGCCACGGTAACTGGTGTGGTATGCCACTTTAAATGGTGTGGTATGCCACATTAAATGGTGTGGTATGACACATTAAATGGTGTGGTATGCCACAATAAATGGTGTGGTATGCCACATTAAATGGTGTGGTATTTCACATTAAATGGTGTGGTATGCCACTTTAATGTTGTGGTATGCCACGTTAAATGGTGTGGTATACCACATTAGCCACATTAAATGGTGTAGTGTACCACATTATTCACATTAAATGGTGTGATATGCCACATTAAATGGTGTGGCATGCCACGTTAACTGGTGTGGTATGCCACATTAAATGGGGTGGTATGCCACGTTAAATGGTGTGGTATGCCACATTAAATGGTGTGGTATGCCACCATAAATGGTGTGGTATGCCACGTTAAATGGGAGTGGTATGTCACATTAAATGGTGTGGTATGCCACTTTAATGGTGTGGTATGCCATATTAAATGGTGTGGTATGCCACATTAAATGGTGTGGTGTACCACATTATTCACATTAAATGATGTGGTATGCCACATTAAATGGTGTGGTACCTCACTTTAAATAGTGTGGCATGCCATGCTAAATGCTGTGTTACGCCACATTAAAAGGTGTGGTATGCCATGTTAAATGGTGTGGTACCTCACTTTAAATAGTGTGGCATACCACACTAAATGCTGTGTTAGGCCACATTAAAAGGTGTGGTAGGCAACATTAAATGGTGTGGTACCCAACTTTAAACCCCGCCTTCCTTATCGAGGGTGTACCCCACATTCCGCCTAAGTGCAGCTGGGATATGCTCCAGCACCCCCGCGACCTCGAGAGGGACAAGCAGTAGAAAAAGAGTGGATGGACCGATGGACGGCTTTGATGATTTAGTGGAAAAAGTTTGGACGGCCCCGCGGGATAACAATCAAAGCTTTCGGCGAGAAAATGGAATACGGTCGGCGGCGTGTTCCTGCGCCAGCTCAGCAGCGCACAATAAAAGAGAAGCTACTTGGTATTCACGCAGGAGATAAGACACGGAAGGAAAGGCTGAGGGAACACTGAGGACTAATAGCTTCTTGCTGTGTGACGTCAGCACCCACCACACCGTGGGGGAACCCTCCACCACACTGTGGGGGAACCTTCAACCACACTGTGGGGGAACCGTCCACCACCTCACCTTACGCACTATTATGGGCATGCAGGAAGGAAGAAGGATGAGCATGTTGAGGACTTGACTGTGTGAATAATAGAACAACTGGCAGGCTTTTCTCTGACAACCATGGGGGAATAATGGAGGACCACGTTCCTATGGCAACCATAGGCGGGGGGAGGGGCGGGGCCAAGTCAGTAAGGAACATTTATTTGTACATGTTCTGTTTTAATATGGAGGACAAACCTTGCTAATTGTGTTTACTACGTTTGTGTTTATGCTTCACTGGTGACAGTATCTGGCGAGCGCCGTTTTGTCCCACTGATTTCGCCGGTCCTTGAACGCACCGTAGTTGCATGGATTCTGTAAGTAATATTGGCTGCATTTCTGCTAGTTTTTTGGGCGCCATTTGTTCCAGACCACAACAAACTCGCCGAAGATTGTATTAAGGGTTATCGCACCCTCTGAAAAGCCTCCATTTTACTAAAATGTTCCAATGTTGCAAAAATATGTGGACTAAATATTACATTTTAATTTAATTTAAACAAAGATGTGCGTCAGCCTGCGACCTGTTGTCGTTTTTGATAGTAGGCTAGTATAGACACATCATGCCGAGCCCTGGTATAGCACCTTTCACAGGCAAAGAGCCACAAAGTGCCTCATAGTACAGTTAAAAGATCAGAAATTGTACATGATAAAAAGGCCAGTATAAATATACCATATAAAAACACAATCTAAATATAGTATATAAAAACACATTAGTGTAATAATTGATCCAGTAGATAGCTTATGCAGTGAAAGAAGAAAGTAAGTGTTAAGAATGAAAACATGTTTTTATCAGAAAAACAAAAACTAATTTATTAGAAATGAACTGAGAATAAAAATGGAAAAATGTATACAAATACAGAAATAAATACAGGTAAAAAAATATCAAATATTTGAATAGAACATATTTATATATATATATATATATATATATATATATATATATAGATATCTCTATATATATATATATATATATATATATATATATATATATATATATATATATATATATATATATATAGAGAGAGATATCTATATATATATATATATATATATATATATATATATAGATATAGATATCTATACATATATATATACATACAATATATATATATATATATATTTAAAATAGTCCAAATTTAATAAGAAAATGTATATATTAACATTAATAGTATTAAGATAGATGGTTTGATACTCGCGTGATTAACGCAGTGTGCTGAAAATGATGGAAAGCGCCACTCCACATAGCAACTGACGCTGAGATCAAAGTGAGAATTGCCGCAAAACACATTTTGAGATGTCCAACGCTCTGCTGCCACCTGGCGGCTAAAGTGGTTAGTGCACGCCCCACATTTGTCACGTTTCATGTGTCAGGTAAACTGCAACAAACGGAGCTATTCGCAACCCCTTCCGACAATACCTGTACCATAAATTCCGGACTGTCAGCCGCTACCTTTTCCCTACGCTTTGAACCCTGCTGCCTATAAAACGGTGCGGCTAATTTATGGATTTTTCTTCGCTGACGGCCATAATGCAAACAGTTTTTATTAAACGCATGCAAAGACACTTCAATGGTGTGTTATTGTTTGTGCGATGGCGCCATCTTTTGGACGAGTTCACTCACTGCAAGTGCGGCGGAGTGAATGCCTACAAGTGTTTCCTGTTGTTTGAAGCTTTGAACCGGAAGTAGAAGTGCCGCTCTGCCTTCGTTTCTACTGGTATAGATTATTCGTGCATCACTAAAAAGCAACGTTTGTAAGCTTTACAATATAACCAAAACAATTCTTACTTACCAAAGTGTCCCATATGTGTTGTCTGTAGGAGTGTCTTTGTGCATATTTGTTCGTGCTATCCTAATGTAATCAAGCTAGTATCATTAGCATTAGCTAATATGCTAACACGCTTACGAGTGTTAGTATTATTAACTTACAATGGCATCCTTTTTGTATTGTTTCAGTTTCACAAATTCCTCAGTAAATTCACCAAAATGTCACCGTGGAGTTATTGAGTCTGTTTAGCTGATTGGAGAGTTAGCTTGCGGGTTAGCTAGTGGGTCCATGACCACGACTTCTGTTTTGTTTGATCAGCCGTTTTACTGCCGGGTTACAGACACCGTTTAGAACCAATTAAGGTATGTAAACAAACATTTCTGTGTAATAACTCATTTCACAACAAGTATATATCTGCGATTTATAATCCAGTGCGGCTTATATGTGGGAGAAGAAAAAAAATCCTTCTAAATTTAGTGGGTGTGGCTTACATGCCGGTGCACTCTTCAGTCCAGAAGATACAGAAGTCCTTGCATTCTAAACATTGTTGACCGTTTGCAAAAGTTAATCGGAACATTCGTCAGCATTTTTGAAGGCAATGAATACAATATTGTCTTTATTAAACTTCTGTTTTGTTTGATCATCAGTTTTACTGCCCTGTTACAGACACCGTTTGGAAACAATTAAGGTATGTAAATAATTATTTCTGTGTAAATAACTCATTTCACAACAAGTATACATCTGCGACTTATAGTCTGGTGCAGCTTATATGTGGGAAAAAAATTGTTCCTTCTAAATTTAGTGGGTGTGGCTTACATACCAGTGCACTCTTCAGTCCAGAAAATACAGAAGTCCTTGCATTCTAAACATTGTTGACTGTTTGCAAAAGTTAATCGGAATGCTAACATCCGTCAGCATTTTTGAAGGCAATGAATACAATATTGTCTTCATTTAACTTCATTAAACTTCTGTTTTGTTTGATCAGCCGTTTTACTGCCCTGTTACAGACACTGTTTGGAAACAATTAAGGTATGTAAATAAACATTTCTGTGTAAATAACTCATTTCACAACAAGTATATATCTGCGACTTATAGTCCGGTGCGTCTTATATATGGGGGAAAAAAATAGTTCCTTCTAAATTTAGTGGGTGTGGCTTATATACCGGTGCGTTCTTCAGTCCAGAAAATACAGAAGTCCTTGCATTCTAAACATTGTTGACTGTTTGCAAAGGTTAATCGGAATGCTAACATCCGCCAGCATTTTTGAAGGCAATGAATACAATATTGTCTTCATTCAACTTCATTAAACTTCTGTTTTGTTTGATCAGCCGTTTTACTGCCCTGTTACAGACACCGTTTGGAAACAATTAAGGTATGTAAATAAACATTTCTGTGTAAATAACTCATTTCACAACAAGTATATATCTGCGACTTATAGTCCGGTGCGTCTTATATATGGGGGAAAAAAATAGTTCCTTCTAAATTTAGTGGGTGTGGCTTATATACCGGTGCGTTCTTCAGTCCAGAAAATACAGAAGTCCTTGCATTCTAAACATTGTTGACTGTTTGCAAAGGTTAATCGGAATGCTAACATCCGCCAGCATTTTTGAAGGCAATGAATACAATATTGTCTTCATTCAACTTCATTAAACTTCTGTTTTGTTTGATCAGCCGTTTTACTGCCCTGCTACAGACACCGTTTGGAAACAATTAAGGTATGTAAATAAACATTTCTGTGTAAATAACTCATTTCACAACAAGTATATATCTGCGACTTAGTGCGGCTTGTATATCGAAAAAAATTGTTCCTTCTAAATTTAGTGGGTGTTCCTTATATACCGGTGCACTCTTCAGTCCAGAAGATACAGAAGTCCTTGCATTCTAAACATTGTTGACTGTTTGCAAAAGTTAATCGGAATGCTAACATCCGTCAGCATTTTTGAAGGCCATGAATACAATATTGTCTTCATTAAAAAGCAGTCCGAGGCAACGCTAACGCGCCACTTTTCGCGAGCTCAGAAAAGCCGCCGAGGCCTACCCGAGTGTGAAATGAAACAGGTGATAAATTCCCCGCCGTGTGGTCAACTGCTGTCATTTTTCACGAGTGCAAACTAAACCAAGCTTCATTGGATGTACTTGCCACGCTGCCTTCCCCTAAGCAAGACTAAAGAGGAGTGTTTTCCAATCAATCCTACCTCCTCCTTGGCCTTATTCCAGATCTGAAGTGGCCCATTTGTATGTTGTGTGCGGCAGAGCGAGCCAAAGCAGGTCTTTAGGCTTTTATTCTCTAAAGGACAGCACAGGAAATAGACCTTGTCTGCCCCATTGAGAGGATAAAACATGTCTTCAACTAGCGTAGCGCTCCATCGCCCAGTGCAGTCAAGACCTTCGGTTCTGTCCCTTTTATTCCAGACGTCCATACCAGGTCTCATTTGTGCACTGACTCATGTTAGCTAACGCTTTGACGTCTCAACCTGTCCCAAAGGGAGTAGGAGGAAGCAGAGCGTATTTAATCACACCTCTTCTCTACATCAAAACTATCATCAGAACAACATACAGTAGGTCTGGATTCCTTTTCTCCTCGTCCCCTGATAAGTCCGAAAGAGATGATACAGTATTATCTGCTCACAGAGGCTACCTAAATAAATAATATCCAAAAGGTGAGTCACGATTATGTGATAAAAAGTCTAAATTATGAGATAAGAAAGTCAAAATGATTGACTTATTATATCTTAATTAAGACTTTTTTTTAATCACATCATTTGGACTTTTTATTTCATAATTATGACTTAACATCTCATAATTATACTTATTTATCTCATACTTTTGGCTTTTAATATCACATTTTTAACGATCTCACAAATTTATCTCATAATAATTTTTTTTTTTAAATCATAACTTTGACTTTCTTATCTCAAAATTCCGACTTTTTAGCACATAAGAATTATGATAAAAAAAAACATTAATCCAATGGTAGGTCATAATTATGAGGTGAAAAATCTAAACTATGAGATAAAAAAAAAAATCGAAATTATGAGCTAAAAATTCAAAATTCTGAGATCTAAGAGTCAATATTGTAAGATACAAAGTCATGATTATGAAATAAAAACTCGAAATTATGAGATAAAAGGTCACAATACTTTTGACTATTATCCCACAATTTTCACTTTTAATGTCATTATTATAACTTTTTAAATCGAAATTATTTTTAAAATGTCATAAAAATGTTGACTATCTTATCTCATCATTTTGACTTTTTATACCATTTTTCTGACTTTTTATCTCATAATTTTGACTTATTATTTCATAATTATGACATTTTATCTTATAATTATGACTTTTTATTTCATAATTATGAAAAAAAATCGAAACTATGTGATTAAAATGTCGAAATTATGAGATAAATCACAATAATTTTGACTATTGTCGAATAACTCTTACGTTTTATGTCATTATTATAACTTTTTAAATCAAAATTATGAAATAAAAAGTCATTGTTATAAATAATGATAAATGGGCTATACTTGTATAGCGCTTTTCTACCTTCAAGGTACTCAAAGCGCTTTGACAGTATTTCCACATTCATCCATTCACACACACATTCACACACTGATGGCGGGAGCTGCCATGCAAGGCGCTAACCAGCAGCCATCAGGAGCAAGGGGTGAAGTGTCTTGCCCAAGGACACAACAGACGTGACGAGATTAAAAAAGTCACAATAATTTTGACTATATCACAATTTTGACTTTTTATATCATTATTATGACTTTTTATCTCATAAATTTGACCTTATTTCATTATTATGATTTTTTTAAATCTCATAATCACATAAATATTTGTATTTATTTCATAATTATGAAAAAACAATAATCCAATGGTAAATTACACCAATGGAGGTGCACAATCTAAACTATGTGACTAAAAACTCCAAATTATGAGATTAAAAATTCCAAACTCTGAGATGAAAATAAGAGAATTGATATTAGGAAGTAAAAAGTCATGATTATGAAATAAAGTAGAAATTATGAGATAAAAAATGTCATAATTATTAGATAAAATTCACACAATAATTTCAACTTTTTATATCATAATTATGACTTTTTATAATCATAATTTGGAATTCCTTATCTCATAATTTGGAGTTTGTATCTCATCATTTCGACTTTCTATCTAATAATTATGTAAGATGGTTTTCGCCACAAAAAAAAATAAAAATAAATAAATAAATAATAAAGTTGAAGAATGTGTGAAAAATGGCATTTACTCAATGTGAAGACTTGATAAGTCCGAAAAAAAAAGAGATGATCAAACAAAGCAGAAGTCATGGTCATGGACCCACTAGCTGCGCAAGCTAGCTCTCCAATCCGCTAAACAGACTGAATAACTCTACGTTGACGTTTTGGTGAATTTACTGAGGAATTTGTGAAAGTGAAACAATACAAAAATAATGCCATTGTAAGTTAATAATACTAACACAGACACTCGTAAAAATGTTAGCATATTAGCTAATGCTGATGACGCTAGCTCGATTACATTACGATAGCACGTACACATATGCATGAAAACACTCCTACAGACATCACACATGGGAAACTTTAGTAAGTAAGAATTGTTTTAGTTATGTTGTAAAACTCACAAACGCTTCTTGGAGTGATGAATGAGGAATCCATAAGAGTAGGAACGCTATGGACGGCTTGAAAACAGTACAGCACTTCTACTTCTGGTTGAAAGCACTAAATGGAAGGAGTCTGCAGCACCTGTAGTGAGCGAACTCGTCCAAAAGATGGCGCCATAGCACAAATAACAACACACCATTTCAGTGTCTTTGCTTGGTTTTTTAAAAAGTTTTTACATTATAGATAGATAGATAGATAGATAGATAGATAGATAGATAGATAGTACTTTATTGATTGCTTCAGGAGAATTCCCTCAGGGAAATAAAAATTCCAGCAGCAGTGTACAGAATTGATATCCAATTTAAAAAGGAAAAAGGAAAAAAAAAAGAAAAAAAAGTAAAAAGTAAATAATGGGGGTATAAATGGAAATCAAATTGAAAATATAACAAAAGGAATATAAATAAAAAGCAACAATAATGCATATGTTCCTTTTGACTGTACATGTACTGTAAATGTATAATGTATTTATATTATTCACATGTGAATAATGCTGCATAATAGACTGTATTTATATTATTCACATGTGAATAATGCTGTATAATAGACTGTATTTATATTATTCACATGTGAATAATGCTGTATAATAGACTGTATTTATATTATTCACATGTGAATAATACTGTATAATAAACTGTATTTATATTATTCACATGTAAAAAATACCTAAGTGTTTATTGTCTATTGTGAACGAACTGTGGTGCTGAATTTCCCCAGGAATCAATAAAGTACTTTCTATTCTATTCTATTCAATAAGAACAAAAATATAACCGTAAAAATAAGAATATAACAAGAGAAACTAGGCAGTAGTGACCATGTTATGAACATTTATTGCACTGTTAATTTCACTGTTTTTTGTTGCAATTTATTTCAATATTGTTATTGTGTTCATCCTAGTAACTCCCCTGAGGAGTTGTACAGTCTGATGGCGTGTGGGACAAAGGAGTTTTTGAGTCTAGCTTAGTCAGCGAAAAATAATCCATAAATTAACCGCACCGTTTAATAAGCCGCAGGCTGCAAAGCGTAGGAAAAAAGTGTCGGCTTATAGTCCTGAGTTTAGGGTAATTGCTTTGTTTTACACGGGATAGCTTGTGAAGTGAAGTGGTGTGCTAAGCCGAAAGAAGGAAGACAGGGAAACCTATCCATGGTCACACTTTTGTCAAAGAGCTGCCATTTTTCAAGGAGACGATCAGGAAAAAAGTGGAGCGAGACACGATTGTATTGTCAGTCTGGGAGGAAAAGTGATGGAAAATGGAGGATGCTCGGGGACAACATGAAGGAGGTGCAGAATGGAAATGAGAGAAAAAAACCCAAAGCCATCAGCCACCGCGACCTAGCGCCGAGGACCCTGGGGAGGACCCCGATGCAGGGCGACTGGCAGACAATGTGCACGTGGCCAGGATGGATAAGAGAGTGACACGTGGGGGAGGGGCTGACACGCTTCTTCATGCTCTACATCCTAAAAAGGTCAGCGTCTGAGTCCATGAATGATGTTCACTAGACCACCAGAGGCCCCCGACCCACGTGTAGACCCGGGGTGTGGGACTCATTTTTACGGAGGGCCACATCGCAATCATGGCTGCAATTAGAGGGCCACAATAAATGATGTGGCAGACCACTTTAAATGATGTGACAGACCACTTTAAATGATGTGGCAGACCACTTTAAATGATGCGACAGACCACTTTAAATTATGTGGTAGACCACAATAATTTATGTGGCGGACCACAATATATTTAGTGGCAGACCCCAATATATATATATTGTGGCAGTCCACAATAAATGATGTGGCAGACCACATGAAAGTATGTGGTAGACCATAATAAATCTAGTGGCAGACCACAGTAAAGTAGGTGACACACCGAGATAAAATAAGTGGTAGAAAACGATAAATTTAGTTGCAAACCAAAATAAATTAGGAGGAAGACCACAAAAAATGAAATGGCAGACCACGTTATAATATGTGGTAGACCACTTTACAGTATGTGGTAGACCACTTTAAAGTATTTGGTAGACCACAATAAAGTATGTGGTAGACCACTTTAAAGTATGTGGTAGACCACTTTAAAGTATGTGGTAGACCACAATAAAGTACGTGGTAGACCACATTAAAGTATGTGGTAGACCACTTTAACGTATGTGGTAGACCACTTTAAATGATGTGGTGGACCACTTTAAATGATGTGTTAGTCCAATTTAAAGTATGTGGTAGACCACTTTAAAGTATGTGGTAGACCACTTTAAAGTATTTGGTAGACCACTTTAAAGTATTTGGTAGACCACAATAAAGTATGTGGTAGACCACTTTAAAGTATGTGGTAGACCACTTTAAAGTATGTGGTAGATCACATTAAAGTATGTGGTAGACCATTTTAAAGTATGTGGTAGACCACATTAATGTATGTGGTAGACCACTTTAAATTATGTGGTAGATCACTTTAAAATATGTGGTAAACCACTTTAAAGTACGTGGTAGACCACTTTAAAGTATGTGATAGACCACTTTAAAGTATTTGGTAGACCACATTAAAGTATGTAGTTGACCACATTAAAGTATGTGGTAGACCACAATAAATGATGTGGAGGGTCATGTCTGAGTTTAACGAGTGGGTGCTAGATAATGGCAATTAAGGAATAAATAAAATAAAATAAATAAATAAAATAAAATAAAAAAAATAAAAAATAAAAATAAAAATAAAAATAAAAATAAAAATAAAAATAAAAATAAAAATAAAAATAAAAATAGAAGAAATGAAACAAGATGTTGAAGTATGTATTAGCTTCTCCGCCTCCACCTGCTGGCTGTGATTACCCACAATCCACCAGGGGGACCCAGGCCGCCATCTGCCTGACAGCCAAGGCTTGGCTGCTTCACTCCCTGGGGGGTCATGATGGAGATAAGAACACCTGCCATCTACTTTTGATTGCTACTTGCTACACTGACACTGTCTGCATGCTAACACTCCACTTAGACACTCCCACTCATGGAGCACCTTCTAAAAGACATGGGCAGAAAGGCCATGGAATAGTCAGGACAATGCATGACATGCTGCTTACTGCTGGAAGCTGGAACATTTTCATTTCCCATTTAAATGGGACAATGAAAAAGGAGGATTACCTCCAAATTCTTCAGGACAAGCTAAAATCATCAGCCTGGAGGTTGGGTCTTGGGCGCAGTTGGGTGTTCCAACAGGACAATGACCCCAACACACGTCAAAAGTGGTAAAGGAATGGCTAAATCAGGCTAGAATGAAGGTTTTAGAATGGCCTGACTGAAACGTGTAGACAATGCTGAAGAAACAAGTCCATGTCAGAAAAGCAACAAATTTAGCTGAACTGCACCAATTTTGTCAAGAGGAGTGGTCAAAAATTCAAGCAGCTTGTGGATGGCTACCAAAAGCACCTTATTGCAGTGAAACTTGCCAAGGGACATGGAAGCAAATATTAACATTGCTGTATGTATACTTTTGACCCAGCAGATTTTCTCACATTTTCAGTAGACCCATAATAAATTCATAAAAGGAGCACACTTCATGAATGTTTTTTGTGACAAACAAGTATGTGCTCCAATCACTCTATCACAAAAAAATAAGAACTGTAGAAATGATTGGAAACTCAAGACAGCCTTGACATTATGTTCTTTACAAGTGGATGTAAACTTTTGAACACCTATATATATATATATATATATATATATATATATATATATATATATATATACATACGTATATCCATCTAACCATCCATTTTTTTACCAATTGTCTCTTTCGGGGAGCGGGGGGTGCTGCAGTACATACATATATATATATGTATATATATGTATATACATACATATGTATATATACACATATACATATATATATATGTATATATGTATATATGTATACAGCTCCAATCGGCCGCCTCGACAACAGAGGTACGGAACATCGTCCACTCGGACTCAATGTCCAGCACCTCCCTCGTGACATGTTCAAAGTTCTTCCGGAGGTGGGAATTGAAACTCTCTCTGACAGGAGACTCTGCCAGGCGTTCCCAGCAAACCCTCACAATGCGTTTGGGCCTGCCAGGTCTGTCCGGCATCCTCCCCCACCATCGCAGCCAACTCACCACCAGGTGGTGATCGGTAGAAAGCTCCGCCCCTCTCTTCACCCGAGTGTCCAAAACATGAGGCCGCAAATCCGATGACACAACTACAAAGTCGATCATGGAACTGCGGCCTAGGGTGTCCTGGTGCCAAGTGCACATATGGACACCCTTATGTTTGAACATGGTGTTTGTTATCGACAATCTGTGACGAGCACAAAAGTCCAATAACAGAACACCACTCGGGTTCAGATCCGGGCGGCCATTCTTCCCAATCACACCTCTCCAGGTTTCACTGTCGCTGCCAACATGAGCGTTGAAGTCCCCCAGTAGAACGAGGGAATCACCCGGGGGAGCACTCTCCAGTACTCCCTCGAGTGAATCCAAAAAGGGTGGGTACTCTGAGCTGCCGTTTGGCGCGTAAACGCAAACAACAGTCAGGACCCGTCCACCCACCCGAAGGCGGAGGGAAGCTACCCTCTCGTCCTCCGGGTTGAACTCCAACGTGCAGGCTTTGAGCCGAGGGGCAACAAGAATTGCCACCCCAGCCCGTCGCCTCTCACTGCCGGCAACGCCAGAGTGGAAGAGAGTCCAGCCCCTCTCAAGAGAACTGGTTCCAGAGCCCTTGCTGTGCGTCGAAGTGAGTCCGACTATATCTAGCCGGAACTTCTCCACCTCACGCACTAGCTCAGGCTCCTTCCCCCCCAGCGAAGTGACGTTCCACGTCCCAAGAGCCAGCTTATGTAGCCGAGGATCGGACCGCCAAGCGCCCTGCCATCGGCTGCCGCCCAGCTCACACTGCACCCGACCTCTATGGTCCCTGCTATGGGTGGTGAGCCCATTGGAGGGGGGACCCACGTTGCCTCTTTGGGCTGTGCCCGGCCGGGCCCCATGGGGACAGGCTCGGCCACCAGGCGCTCGCCATCGTGCCCCACCTCCGGGCCTGGCTCCAGAGGGGGGCCCCGGTGACCCGCGTCCGGGCGAGGGAAATCTGGGTCCTTTGTGTTTGTTCTTCATCGAGGTCTTCGAGCTGCTCTTTGTCTGATCCCTCACCTAGGACCAGTTTGCCTTGGGAGACCCTACCAGGGGGCATAGAAACCCCCGGACAACATAGCTCCTAGGATCATTGGGACACGCAAACTCCTCTACCACAGTAAGGTGGCAGCTCATATATATATATATATATATATATATATATATATATATATATATATATATATATATATATATATAATAAATAATAATAATACCTGGGATTTATATAGCGCTTTTCTATGTACCCAAAGTCGCTTTACATGTAGAACCCATCATTCATTCACACCACAGTATGTCGCATATTTCATTGATGGAACTTGGCGGTATTGCGCAATCAGGCTTGAGTTCATTGCAGGTGTTTGAAGATGAAAGGCAGAATAATGGAGAGGAAGAATATGATTTTTAAAAATTTCCAAACGAGCCGACTTTAATCAGCCAGAATTAACGACCAATCTGCTGGATGGGCTTTTATTTACGGCGACCCAGTTCCAGTTCATACCGGCCTCGCCACTTCATTAGTGACACGCCACAGATCGCTGGGTGCTGGAGCGCAGGTCACCTGATGACCAAATAAGGACATCACTTCCAGTTCCCCCCTACCTTCATCTTCCAGGGCCCCCCCACCTTCATCTTCCAGGTCCCCCCCTCCCCTACCTTCACATTTCAGGTCCCCCCCTACCTACATCTTCCAGGCCCCCCCCCCACCTTCATCTTCCAAGTCCCCCGCCTACCTTCATCTTCCACGTCCCCCACCTACCTTCTACCTTCATCTTCCAGCCCCCCTCCCCCCGCCTACCTTCATCTTCCAGGTCCCCCCCTATCTTCATGTTCCAGGTCCCCGCCCCCCACCTTCATTTTCCATGTCCCCCGCCTACCTTCATCTTCCATGGCCCCTCCCCCTCCATCTTCATCTTCCATGTTCCCCCCCACCTTCATCTTCCAATGTCCCCCGCCTACCTTCATCTTCCATGGTCCCCCCTACCTTTATCTTCCAGGCTTCCCCGCCTACCTTTATCTTCCAGGTCCCCCCCCCCCCCCCAACCTTCATCTTCCATGTCCCCCGCCTCCCTTCATCTTCCATGGTCCCCCTCCCTACCTTCATTTTCCAGGTCCCCCCCTAACCTTCATCTTCCATGTCCCCTCCCTAACCTTCCCTAACCTTCATCTTCCATGGCCCACCCTACCTTCATCTTCCATGTCTCCCCCACCTTCATCTTCCAGGTTTCCCCCGCCTACCTTCATCTTCCATCCCCTCCCCCTAACTTCATCTTCCAGGTTCCCCCCCTACCTTCATCTGCCATGTCCCCCCCCTACCATCATCTTCCAGCCCCCTCAACCGCCTTCATCTTCCATGTCACCCCCCCACCTTCATCTTCCAGGTACCCCCCTACCTTCATCTTCCAGGTCCCCCCTACCTACATCTTCCAGGTACCCCCCTTCATCTCATATATCCCCGCCTACCTTCATCTTCCAGGTCCCCCACCTACCTTCTAACTTCATCTTCCAGGCCCCCCGCCCCCACCTACCTTCATCTTCCAGTTCCCCCCCCCTACCTTCATCTTACAGGACCCCCCTTACCTTCATCTTCCACCCCCCCAACCCCACCTTCATCTTCCATGTCCCCTGCCTACCTTCATCTTCTATGTCCCCTCACCCCCACATTCATCTTCCATGTCCCCCCTACCTTCATCTTCAATTCCCCCACCTACCTTCATGTTCTAGGTCCCTACCCCCACCTTCATCTTCCATTCCCCCCGCCTACCTTCATCTTCCATGTTTCCCCTACCTTTATCTTCCAGTTCCCTCCGCCTACCTTCATCTTGCACCACCACCCCCCCCCCCAACCTTCATTTTCCAGGTCCCCCTCTCTACCTTCATCTTCTAGGTCACCCCCCTACCTTCATCTTCCATGTCCCCCTCCCTACCTTCATCTTCCAGGTTCCCCCCCACCTTCATCTTCCATGTCCCCTCCCTAACCTTCCCTAACCTTCATCTTCCATGGCCCACCCTACCTTCATCTTCCATGTCTCCCCCACCTTCATCTTCCAGGTTTCCCCCGCCTACCTTCATCTTCCATCCCCTCCCCCTAACTTCATCTTCCAGGTTCCCCCCCTACCTTCATCTGCCATGTCCCCCCCTACCATCATCTTCCAGCCCCCTCAACCGCCTTCATCTTCCATGTCACCCCCCCACCTTCATCTTCCAGGTACCCCCCTACCTTCATCTTCCAGGTCCCCCCTACCATCATCTTCCAGCCCCCTCAACCGCCTTCATCTTCCATGTCACCCCCCCACCTTCATCTTCCAGGTACCCCCCTACCTTCATCTTCCAGGTCCCCCCTACCTACATCTTCCAGGTTCCCCCCCTTCATCTTCCATGCCCCCCCCCCCCCCCCCCCCCCCACACACCTTCATCTTCCATGTCCCCCGCCTACCTTCATCTCATATATCCCCGCCTACCTTCATCTTCCAGGTCCCCCACCTACCTTCTAACTTCATCTTCCAGGCCCCCCGCCCCCACCTACCTTCATCTTCCAGTTCCCCCCCCCTACCTTCATCTTACAGGACCCCCCTTACCTTCATCTTCCACCCCCCCAACCCCACCTTCATCTTCCATGTCCCCTGCCTACCTTCATCTTCTATGTCCCCTCACCCCCACATTCATCTTCCATGTCCCCCCCCACCTTCATCTTCAATTCCCCCACCTACCTTCATGTTCTAGGTCCCTACCCCCACCTTCATCTTCCATTCCCCCCGCCTACCTTCATCTTCCATGTTTCCCCTACCTTTATCTTCCAGTTCCCTCCGCCTACCTTCATCTTGCACCACCACCCCCCCCCCTAACCTTCATTTTCCAGGTCCCCCTCTCTACCTTCATCTTCTAGGTCACCCCCCTACCTTCATCTTCCATGTCCCCCTCCCTACCTTCATCTTCCAGGTTCCCCCCCACCTTCAACTTCCATGTCCCCCCCTACTTTCATCTTCCAGCTCCCCCCCCTACATTCATCTTCCATGTCCCCCGCCTACCTTCAGCTTCCAGGTTCCCCCCCTACCTTCATCTTCCAGCCCTCCCCTACCTTCATCTTCAAGGTCCCCCCAACCTTTATGTTCCAGGTTTCCCGCCTACCTTCATCGCAGCTGCCGGCCTTCACCACCTGGATGCTCCTCTCCTGCTGGCAGGAGGACAGGCGCAGCTCGCACTGGTTCTGGTAGGTGGCGCCATCGCTCCCGCAGACGGGGGAGAAGGAGGGGTCCGAGCACGGCGGGCACTCACACTTGCTCTGGACACAGCGGGCCCCCCAGGAGCACACCGTGTGGCCACAGCTCTCTGTGTGCACAGGACAAGACGAGCATGTAGGATATGCTGCCTGCTGCTATAAACGCTGGAATGTCATGCTGCTTAGGATATATTTGTCTGTACTAAAGGATGACGGAATGGTCTCGACAGTGTATGACATGTTGCTAAAGATTAGCAAGGCAGGATAGACTAGATTGTAGAGCACAATGGTGCATGGTGTGCTGCTTAAGGGCTGCGGTACTATGCTGGTAAAGTTGCAAAAGTGCATGGTATGCTGTTGATGATGTAGTATCAGGTAGAGGTGATGTAGTATCAGGTGAAGGTGAAGTAGTATCAGGTAGAGGTGATGTAGTATCAGGTGAAGGTAATGTAGTATCAGGTGAAGGTGATGTAGTATCAGGTAGAGGTGATGTTGTATCAGGTGAAGGTGATGTAGTATCAGGTGAAAGTGATGTAGTATCAGGTGAAGGTGATGTAGTATCAGGTAGAGGTGATGTAGTATCAGGTGAAGGTGATGTTGTATCAGGTGAAGGTGATGTAGTATCAGGTAGAGGTGATGTAGTATCAGGTGAAGGTGATGTAGTATCAGGTAGAGGTGATGTAGAATCAGGTAGAGGTAATGTAGTATCAGGTTGAGGTGATGTTGTATCAGGTGAAGGTGATGTAGTATCAGGTGAAGGTGATGTAGAATCAGGTAGAGGTGATGTAGTATCAGGTGGAAGTGATGTAGTTTCAGTAGTATCGGGTGGAGGTGATGTAGTTTCAGTAGTATCAGGTGAAGGAAGGTGATGTAGTATCAGGTGGAGGTGATGTAGTTTCAGTAGTATCAGGTGAAGGAAGGTGATGTAGTATCAGGTGGAGGTGATGTAGTTTCAGGTGGAGGTGATGTAGTATCAGGCAAAGGTGATGTAGTATCAGGTGGAGGTGATGTACTATCAGGTGGAGGTGATGTACTATCAGGTGAAGGTGATGTAGTATCAGGTGGAGGTGATGTAGTATCAGGTGGAAGTGATGTACTATCAGGTGGAGGTGATGTACTATCAGGTGAAGGTGATGTAATATCAGGTGGAGGTGATGTAGTATCAGGTGAATGTGATGTAGTATCAGGTGGAGGTGATGTAGTATCAGGTGGAGATTATGTACTATCAGGTGGAGGTGATGTAGTATCAGGTGGAGGTGATGTAGTATCAGGTTGAGGTGATGTTGTATCAGGTGGAGGTGATGTAGTATCAGGTGAAAGTGATGTAGTATCAGGTGAAGGTGATGTGGTATCAGGTGGAGGTGATGTAGTATCAGGTAGAGGTGATGTAGTATCAGGTAGAGGTGATGTAGTATCAGGTAGAGGTAATGTAGTACCAGGTTGAGGTGATGTAGTATCAGGTGAAGGTGATGGAGTATTAGGTGAAGGTGATGTAGTATCAGGTAGAGGTGATGTAGTATCAGGTGGAGGTGATGTAGTTTCAGTAGTATCAGGTGAAAGAAGGTGATGTAGTATCAGGTGGAGGTGATGTAGTTTCAGGTGGAGGTGATGTAGTATCAGGTGGAGGTGATGTAGTATCAAGTAGAGGTGATGTAGTATCAGGTGGAGGTGATGTAGTTTCAGTAGTATCAGATGAAGGAAGGTGATGTAGTATCAGGTGGAGGTGATGTAGTTTCAGGTGGAGGTGATGTAGTATCAGGTGGAGGTGATGTAGTGTCAGTAGTATCAGGTGAAGGAAGGTGATGTAGTAGCAGGTGGAGGTGATGTAGTATCAGTAGTATCAGGTGAAGGAAGGTGATGTAGTAGCAGGTGGAGGTGATGTAGTATCAGGTGGAGGTGATGTAGTTTCAGGTGGAGGCAATGTAATATCAGGTGGAGGTGATGTACTATCAGGTGGAGGTGATGTACTATCAGGTGAAGGTGATGTACTATCATGTGAAGGTGATGTAGTATCAGGTGGAGGTGATGTAGTATCAGGTGGAGGTGATGTAGTTTCAGGTGGAGGTGATGTAGTATCAGGTGGAGGTGATGCAGTTTCAGGTGGAGGCGATGTAATATCAGGTGGAGGTGACTTACTATCAGGTGGAGGTGATGTAGTATCAGGTGGAGGTGATGTAGTATCAGGTGGAGGTGATGTACTATCAGGTGAAGGTGATGTAGTATCAGGTGGAGGTGATGTAGTATCAGGTGAAGGTGATGTAGTATCAGGTCGAGGTGATATAGTATCAGGTGGAGGTGATGTAGTATCAGGTGAAGGTGATGTAGTATCAGGTCGAGGTGATATAGTATCAGGTGGAGGTGATGTAGTATCAGGTGAAGGTGATGTAGTATCAGGTCGAGGTGATATAGTATCAGGTGGAGGTGATGTAGTATCAGGTGAAGGTGATGTAGTATCAGGTCGAGGTGATATAGTATCAGGTGGAGGTGATGTAGTATCAGGTGAAGGTGATGTAGTATCAGGTCGAGGTGATATAGTATCAGGTGGAGGTGATGTAGTACTTACTGCACTCTCCCTGGCTGACCACTTGGAGGTCCGTCTGTGTTCTGCAGGCGTGCACGTGCAGTTCACACTCGCTGCCATAGGTGGTGCTGTCGCTGCCACAGACGGGCTGGTGGGAGTCCACACACTCGGTGGCACACACGCAGGTTTGAGTCTGGACATCACAGATGGCCCCGAAGGAGCAGTTGGTGCAGGACTCATCTAGGACAAGAGGTCTGGTGTAAGTATGGACAACATGGAACCACGTGGTCCCCGCCTTTTCCTCACTCCCTGGCCACTTCAGCAGCTATCCAGTCGATAGCGCTTGGCTTTTAGCTCGGTCGTCAGCGCGCTCGCCTCTCATGAGTCCTGTGCAGAACCAAGTGGGTCACATTGAACTACCTTGTTCATCTGAAGAGGAACTAAAGACTGGGATCTAAAATGGATATGTTGGATTGAGGGATGTGAGCAGATGACCATGCTGGAGTACTCAGGACAGTGCAGCTTAATGCCAGACATGAAGTCAATCAATGGACACGTTGAGAGAGGCTTGTCCTATTGCACTGGAAAAGCCAGGACAGTGCATGATATGCTGCTGGCAGCTACACATTTAAAAATCAGGAGGGATTTGATTGAGGGCCGTTCGTCGTGAAACAATGTAAAAGTATAGACCATGGGTGTCAAACTCTCGCCCGCGGGCCAAATTTGGCCCGCCGTGTAATTTCACTTGGCCCGTGAGGTGATATCAAATTAACACTAGAGCTGGCTCGCCGATTATATACAGCGGCGGTGCCGCGGTAGACCGCTAATTCTCATACTTGCCAAACCTCCCGGGAGACTCCCAAATTTCAGTGCCCCTCCCGAGAATTGTAACGACCTCTTTTCGTCCAGTCCAACAAGTGCTGGCTCAGTTACATAATACGTGCGGCTTTGGCACGCACACACAATTGAATGCAACGCATTCTCATAGTCATTCACATCGACGTCCCACTGGGGTGAGTTTTTCCTTGCCCTTATGTGGGCTTTGTACCGAGGATGTCGTTGTGGCTTGTGCAGCCCTTTGAGACACTTGTGATTTAGGGCTATATAAATAAACATTGATTGATTGATAAAGATGTATTTGAATGCCTCAGGTGAAGACCTGCAAAGTAACAACAACATGATTCTGCACGCCGTCCAGGGCTTTCTCACGGCTCCATGGGCGCGTGAACATATGCACGGCACAAAGAATAAAATCCATCGCCGTGAAGGGGATATTGAGTGAGTTGTGCCGGGGGAAGGGGGGGCTCATAACTGCCATATTGCTGCTCAGTGTGTGCGAAAAGTGGGAAGACAAAAAAAAGGGAAAATAGTCGACTAGCAATGGCGCCTGTGGGATAATTGGCCTGCCAAGATGGCGTCTGGAGTATTCAGAGAGTGGCTTTAAGAAGCTGCTCATCGCCATGTGTGGATCCGTGGATATTTTGCTGCCATCCTAATCAGGTCAATTACTAAAAACTGTACTTTGAAGTGTACACAGAGCAGCATTTATCTGTATGAGCCAATCCAAACAACCTTCCCTACTCATGTTGCAAGTAAAGCAACACAAAAAGTCAACACACACAGTCACACATAACACAACCTGCTCACTCAACTTTGTGGATGTTAAAAAAAAATGTCCAAACCCCATTCATGACTCAAACATATACCCGTTTAAATCCACTGCAAAGCATGATGGGAAAGTACAAAACACTCTTTCCACACTTATCCATGTCCAACTTTCACATACTCTTAATATCCAATTATATTAATTACAAATCCATTATCTATTCATTATATTACTATATAAGTGTGTGTGTGTGTGTGTGTGTGTGTGTGTGTGTGTGTGTGTGTGTGTGTGTGTGTGTGTGTGTGTGTGTGTGTGTATGTATATATATATATGTGCTAACATCAGCATGATATTATAAAAGATGTTAGCATACTTCCACAATGGCGCCAAGTATCAAAATTCATGATTTTTTAGGTAAAAACAGACAATCAGCTAATACTCTAGCATAAAATGTTACCATGCAAACATTAGCATACTTCCAAAATCAGCTAAAATGCTAGCATGCAATTATAAGAGAAGTTAGCATACTTCCAAGATGGCGCCACATATAAAAACTATGATTTTTGGGTTAAAACATGCACAATTAGTTGAAATGCTAGCATAAAATGTTAGCATGCAACTATAAGAGACATTAGCATACTTCCAAGATGGCGCCAAGTGTCAAAATTCATGATTTTTAGGTTAAAACATACCAAATTTGCTAAAATGCTAGCATAAAAATTTAGCAGTCTATTACAAAAGACGTTAGCATACTTCACAAATCTATGATTTTTAGGTTAAAACATTTACAATTAGCTCACATTAGCAAGCTATTACAAGAGACGTTAACATACTTCCAAGATGGCGCCACGTATAAAAAAAACAACTATGATTTTTAGATTAAAACCTACAAAATCAGCTAAAATGCTAGCATAAAATGTTAGCATGCAATTATAAGAGAAGTTAGTATACTTCCAAGATGGCGCCACATACAAAAACTATGATTTTGGGGTTAAAACTTACACAATTAGTTAAAATGCTAGCATCAAATGTTAGCATGCTATCATTAGAGACGCTAGCATACTTCCAAGATGGCGCCACATATAAAAACTATGATTTTTAGGTTAAAACATACACAATCAGCTAAAATGCTAGCAGACAATGTTAGCATGCTATTATAAGAGAAGTTAGAATACTTTCAAGATGGTGCCACATATAAAACTATGATTTTTAGGGAAAAACATACAAAATTAGCTAAAATGCTAGCATAAAATGTTAGCATGCTATTATAAGAGATGTTAGCATACTTTCAAGATGGCGCCAAGTGTCAAAATTCATGATTTTTAGGTTAAAACATACCAAATTTGCTAAAATGCTAGCATAAAATATTACCAGTCTATTACAAAAGACGTTAGCATACTTCACAGATGTTGCCAAGTACCATAATCTATGATTTTTAGGTTAAAACATTTACAATTAGCTCACATTAGCAAGCTATTACAAGAGACGTTAACATACTTCCAAGATGGCGCCACGTATAAAAAAAACAACTATGATTTTTAGATTAAAACCTACAAAATCAGCTAAAATGCTAGCATAAAATGTTAGCATGCAATTATAAGAGAAGTTAGTATACTTCCAAGATGGCGCCACATACAAAAACTATGATTTTGGGGTTAAAACTTACACAATTAGTTAAAATGCTAGCATAAAATGTTAGCATGCTATTATTAGAGACGTTTGCATACTTCCAAGATGGCGCCACATATAAAAACTATGATTTTTAGGTTAAAACATACACAATCAGCTAAAATGCTAGCAGACAATGTTAGCATGCTATTATAAGAGAAGTTAGCATACTTCCAAGATGGCGCCACATATAAAACTATGATTTTTTAGGAAAAAACATACAAAATTAGCTAAAATGCTAGCATAAAATGTTAGCATGCTATTATAAGAGACGTTAGCATACTTTCAAAATGGCGGCAAGTATCAAAATGCATGATTTTTAGGTTAAAACATACCAAATTTGCTAAAATGCTAGCATGAAATGTTAGCAGTCTATTACAAAAGACGTTAGCATACTTCACAGATGGCGCCAAGTATCAAAATCTATAATTTTTAGGTAAAAACATTTACAATTAGCTCACATTAGCAAGCTATTACAAGAGACGTTAACATACTTCCAAGATGGCGCCACGTATAAAAAAAACAACTATGATTTTTAGATTAAAACCTACAAAATCAGCTAAAATGCTAGCATAAAATGTTAGCATGCAATTATAAGAGAAGTTAGTATACTTCCAAGATGGCGCCACATACAAAAACTATGATTTTGGGGTTAAAACTTACACAATTAGTTAAAATGCTAGCATAAAATGTTAGCATGCTATTATTAGAGACGTTTGCATACTTCCAAGATGGCGCCACATATAAAAACTATGATTTTTAGGTTAAAACATACACAATCAGCTAAAATGCTAGCAGACAATGTTAGCATGCTATTATAAGAGAAGTTAGCATACTTCCAAGATGGCGCCACATATAAAACTATGATTTTTTAGGAAAAAACATACAAAATTAGCTAAAATGCTAGCATAAAATGTTAGCATGCTATTATAAGAGACGTTAGCATACTTTCAAAATGGCGGCAAGTATCAAAATGCATGATTTTTAGGTTAAAACATACCAAATTTGCTAAAATGCTAGCATGAAATGTTAGCAGTCTATTACAAAAGACGTTAGCATACTTCACAGATGTTGCCAAGTACCATAATCTATGATTTTTAGGTTAAAACATTTACAATTAGCTCACATTAGCAAGCTATTACAAGAGACGTTAACATACTTCCAAGATGGCGCCACGTATAAAAAAAACAACTATGATTTTTAGATTAAAACCTACAAAATCAGCTAAAATGCTAGCATAAAATGTTAGCATGCAATTATAAGAGAAGTTAGTATACTTCCAAGATGGCGCCACATACAAAAACTATGATTTTGGGGTTAAAACTTACACAATTAGTTAAAATGCTAGCATAAAATGTTAGCATGCTATTATTAGAGACGTTTGCATACTTCCAAGATGGCGCCACATATAAAAACTATGATTTTTAGGTTAAAACATACACAATCAGCTAAAATGCTAGCAGACAATGTTAGCATGCTATTATAAGAGAAGTTAGCATACTTCCAAGATGGCGCCACATATAAAACTATGATTTTTTAGGAAAAAACATACAAAATTAGCTAAAATGCTAGCATAAAATGTTAGCATGCTATTATAAGAGACGTTAGCATACTTTCAAAATGGCGGCAAGTATCAAAATGCATGATTTTTAGGTTAAAACATACCAAATTTGCTAAAATGCTAGCATGAAATGTTAGCAGTCTATTACAAAAGACGTTAGCATACTTCACAGATGTTGCCAAGTACCATAATCTATGATTTTTAGGTTAAAACATTTACAATTAGCTCACATTAGCAAGCTATTACAAGAGACGTTAACATACTTCCAAGATGGCGCCACGTATAAAAAAAACAACTATGATTTTTAGATTAAAACCTACAAAATCAGCTAAAATGCTAGCATAAAATGTTAGCATGCAATTATAAGAGAAGTTAGTATACTTCCAAGATGGCGCCACATACAAAAACTATGATTTTGGGGTTAAAACTTACACAATTAGTTAAAATGCTAGCATAAAATGTTAGCATGCTATTATTAGAGACGTTTGCATACTTCCAAGATGGCGCCACATATAAAAACTATGATTTTTAGGTTAAAACATACACAATCAGCTAAAATGCTAGCAGACAATGTTAGCATGCTATTATAAGAGAAGTTAGCATACTTCCAAGATGGCGCCACATATAAAACTATGATTTTTTAGGAAAAAACATACAAAATTAGCTAAAATGCTAGCATAAAATGTTAGCATGCTATTATAAGAGACGTTAGCATACTTTCAAAATGGCGGCAAGTATCAAAATGCATGATTTTTAGGTTAAAACATACCAAATTTGCTAAAATGCTAGCATGAAATGTTAGCAGTCTATTACAAAAGACGTTAGCATACTTCACAGATGTTGCCAAGTACCATAATCTATGATTTTTAGGTTAAAACATTTACAATTAGCTCACATTAGCAAGCTATTACAAGAGACGTTAACATACTTCCAAGATGGCGCCACGTATAAAAAAAACAACTATGATTTTTAGATTAAAACCTACAAAATCAGCTAAAATGCTAGCATAAAATGTTAGCATGCAATTATAAGAGAAGTTAGTATACTTCCAAGATGGCGCCACATACAAAAACTATGATTTTGGGGTTAAAACTTACACAATTAGTTAAAATGCTAGCATCAAATGTTAGCATGCTATCATTAGAGACGCTAGCATACTTCCAAGATGGCGCCACATATAAAAACTATGATTTTTAGGTTAAAACATACACAATCAGCTAAAATGCTAGCAGACAATGTTAGCATGCTATTATAAGAGAAGTTAGAATACTTTCAAGATGGTGCCACATATAAAACTATGATTTTTAGGGAAAAACATACAAAATTAGCTAAAATGCTAGCATAAAATGTTAGCATGCTATTATAAGAGACGTTAGCATACTTTCAAAATGGCGGCAAGTATCAAAATGCATGATTTTTAGGTTAAAACATACCAAATTTGCTAAAATGCTAGCATGAAATGTTAGCAGTCTATTACAAAAGACGTTAGCATACTTCACAGATGGCGCCAAGTATCAAAATCTATCATTTTTAGGTAAAAACATTTACAATTAGCTCACATTAGTAAGCTATTACAAGAGACGTTAACATACTTCCAAGATGGCGCCACATATAAAACTATGACTTTTTAGGGAAAAACTTTAAAAAATAGCTCAAATGCTAGCATAAAATGTTAGCATGCTATTATAAGAGACGTTAGCATACTTCCAAGATGGCGCCACATACAAAAACTATGATTTTTAGGTCAAAATATACACAATTAGCTGAAATGTTAGCATGCTAATATTAGAGACATTAGCATACTTCCAAGAATTACATACTTACAAAATTAGCTAAAAAGCTAGCATAAAACATAAGCATGCTAACGTTAGCATGATGACATAGGACAAGGTAGCCTTCTTTCACCTGGAGGTGGTGCTGTGATTTTGAGAGCACCTCCCAAAAGCAGCACATTTGTTAGAAGAGGTCCAGGCTTACAGCGACTCACCACAGGGTCCCTTGTGCTGGATGTGGATGTTCTTCTGCAGGGCGCAGACCATGGCGCGCATCTCGCAGGGGCTGCCGTAGCTGTGCCCGTCGGAGCCGCACACGGGGTCGGACGTCTGCGGGCAGGCCTCCGGGCACTCACACACGGGCTGGTCGTTCTTCACCACGCACACGGCGCCGTGTTGGCACACCTTGTCCACGCAGGGGCTGGGCGCGTCCAGATCTGAGGACCGACAACAAAGTTAGGGAGGAGGGAGACCGGAGGTTGTCAGACCGGAGGTTGGAGAAAGTCTTTAGGTGAGGTTAGTCAAAGGAGGATGTTAGAAAAGATGGTAAAGAAAGACGCAGACTTCCTGTCACGCCTCAACTTCCTGTCAAGCGCTTCCTTTTGTCCCGATCCTCCTGGGTCCCGAGTCTTTGAGGACTCTGCTAAAACTGGCGGCATGGAAAAAAACTCAAGTTGCCCTGTGGCAGCGCGGAGATGAAACGTCCCACCAACAATGGCGGCTCCAGTAAACGAGGGAATGAATTGATGTGGTCTTCAAAGGCTCCGAACTGGCAGAGAGCCTCCCAGAGACCGAGGACGCAAATCAGAAAGAGGACAAAAAGAAGGATAATTGGGAAAAAAGTGCAAGCTGCTGGCCAGCAGATATGAAATAATAAAAACGCAGTAGAACTTACTCTCCCGCTTCACAACTCACTCTCCTGCTTCACAACTAATTCTCACGCTTCACAACTCACTCTCCTGCTTCACAACTAATTCTCCCGCTTCACAACTCACTCTCCTGCTTCACAACTCACTCTCCTGCTTCACAACTAATTCTCCCGCTTCACAACTCACTCTCCTGCTTCACAACTAATTCTCACGCTTCACAACTCACTCTCCTGCTTCACAACTAATTCTCCCGCTTCACAACTCACTCTCCTGCTTCACAACTCACTCTCCTGCTTCACAACTAACTCTCCCACTTCACAACTCACTCTCCTGCTTCACAACTCACTCTCCCGCTTCACAACTCCCACTCCCAATTCACAACTCACTCTCCCACTTCACAACTCACACTCCCGCTTCACAACTCACTCTCCTGCTTCACAACTCACTCTTCTGCTTCACAACACACTCTCCTGCTTCACAACTCACTCTCCCGCTTCACAACTCACTCTCCCGCTTCACAACTCACTCTCCTGCTTCACAACTCACTCTTCTGCTTCACAACACACTCTCCTGCTTCACAACTCACTCTCCCGCTTCACAACTCACTCTCCCGCTTCACAACTCACTCTCCTGCTTCACAACTAACTCTCCCGCTTCACAACTCACTCTCCTGCTTCACAACTAACTCTCCCACTTCACAACTCACTCTCCTGCTTCACAACTAATTCTCACGCTTCACAACTCACTCTCCTGCTTCACAACTAATTCTCACGCTTCACAACTCACTCTCCTGCTTCACAACTAATTCTCCCGCTTCACAACTCACTCTCCTGCTTCACAACTCACTCTCCTGCTTCACAACTAACTCTCCCACTTCACAACTCACTCTCCTGCTTCACAACTCACTCTCCCGCTTCACAACTCCCACTCCCAATTCACAACTCACTCTCCCACTTCACAACTCACACTCCCGCTTCACAACTCACTCTCCTGCTTCACAACTCACTCTTCTGCTTCACAACACACTCTCCTGCTTCACAACTCACTCTCCCGCTTCACAACTCACTCTCCCGCTTCACAACTCACTCTCCTGCTTCACAACTCACTCTTCTGCTTCACAACACACTCTCCTGCTTCACAACTCACTCTCCCGCTTCACAACTCACTCTCCCGCTTCACAACTCACTCTCCTGCTTCACAACTAACTCTCCCGCTTCACAACTCACTCTCCTGCTTCACAACTAACTCTCCCACTTCACAACTCACTCTCCTGCTTCACAACTCACTCTCCCGCTTCACAACTCCCACTCCCAATTCACAACTCACTCTCCCACTTCACAACTCACACTCCCGCTTCACAACTCACTCTCCTGCTTCACAACTCACTCTTCTGCTTCACAACACACTCTCCTGCTTCACAACTCACTCTCCCGCTTCACAACTCACTCTCCCGCTTCACAACTCACTCTCCTGCTTCACAACTAACTCTCCCGCTTCACAACTCACTCTCCTGCTTCACAACTAACTCTCCCACTTCACAACTCACTCTCCTGCTTCACAACTCACTCTCCCGCTTCACAACTCCCACTCCCAATTCACAACTCACTCTCCTGCTTCACAACTCACTCTTCTGCTTCACAACACACTCTCCTGCTTCACAACTCACTCTCCCGCTTCACAACTCACTCTCCCGCTTCACAACTCACTCTCCCGCTTCACAACTCACACTCCCGCTTCACAACTCACTCTCCCGCTTCACAACTCACTCTCCTGCTTCACAACTCACTCTCCTGCTTCACAACTCACACTCCCACTTCACAACTCACTCTCCCGCTTCACAACTCACACTCCCGCTTCACAACTCACTCTCCCGCTTCACAACTCACTCTCCTGCTTCACAACTCACTCTCCCGCTTCACAACTCACTCTCCCACTTCACAACTCACACTCCCGCTTCACAACTCACTCTCCCGCTTCACAACTCACTCTCCTGCTTCACAACTCACTTCACAACTCACTCTCCAGCTTCACAACTCACTCTCCTACTTCACAATTCACACTCCCGCTTCACAACTCACTCTCCCGCTTCACAACTCACACTCCCGCTTCACAACTCAAACTCCCGCTTCACAACTCACTCTCCTGCTTCACAACTAACTCTCCCGCTTCACAACTCACTCTCCTGCTTCACAACTAACTCTCCCGCTTCACAACTCACTCTCCTGCTTCACAACTCACACTCCCGCTTCACAACTCACTCTTAAGCTTCACAACTCACTCTCCTGCTTCACAACTCACTCTCCCGCTTCACAACTCACTGTCCTGCTTCACAACTCACTCTCCCGCTTCACAACTCACTCTCCCGCTTCACAACTCACTCTCCTGCTTCACAACTAATTCTCCCGCTTCACAACTCACTCTCCTGCTTCACAACTAACTCTCCCGCTTCACAACTCACTCTCCTGCTTCACAACTAACTCTCCCACTTCACAACTCACTCTCCTGCTTCACAACTCACTCTCCCGCTTCACAACTCCCACTCCCAATTCACAACTCACTCTCCCACTTCACAACTCACACTCCCGCTTCACAACTCACTCTCCTGCTTCACAACTCACTCTTCTGCTTCACAACACACTCTCCTGCTTCACAACTCACTCTCCCGCTTCACAACTCACTCTCCCGCTTCACAACTCACTCTCCTGCTTCACAACTAACTCTCCCGCTTCACAACTCACTCTCCTGCTTCACAACTAACTCTCCCACTTCACAACTCACTCTCCTGCTTCACAACTCACTCTCCCGCTTCACAACTCCCACTCCCAATTCACAACTCACTCTCCCACTTCACAACTCACACTCCCGCTTCACAACTCACTCTCCTGCTTCACAACTCACTCTTCTGCTTCACAACACACTCTCCTGCTTCACAACTCACTCTCCCGCTTCACAACTCACTCTCCCGCTTCACAACTCACTCTCCTGCTTCACAACTAACTCTCCCGCTTCACAACTCACTCTCCTGCTTCACAACTAACTCTCCCACTTCACAACTCACTCTCCTGCTTCACAACTCACTCTTCTGCTTCACAACACACTCTCCTGCTTCACAACTCACTCTCCCGCTTCACAACTCACTCTCCCGCTTCACAACTCACTCTCCCGCTTCACAACTCACTCTCCTGCTTCACAACTAACTCTCCCACTTCACAACTCACTCTCCTGCTTCACAACTCACTCTCCCGCTTCACAACTCCCACTCCCAATTCACAACTCACTCTCCTGCTTCACAACTCACTCTTCTGCTTCACAACACACTCTCCTGCTTCACAACTCACTCTCCCGCTTCACAACTCACTCTCCCGCTTCACAACTCACTCTCCCGCTTCACAACTCACTCTCCTGCTTCACAACTAACTCTCCCACTTCACAACTCACTCTCCTGCTTCACAACTCACTCTCCCGCTTCACAACTCCCACTCCCAATTCACAACTCACTCTCCCACTTCACAACTCACACTCCCGCTTCACAACTCACTCTTCTGCTTCACAACACACTCTCCTGCTTCACAACTCACTCTCCCGCTTCACAACTCACTCTCCCGCTTCACAACTCACTCTCCCGCTTCACAACTCACACTCCCGCTTCACAACTCACTCTCCCGCTTCACAACTCACTCTCCTGCTTCACAACTCACTCTCCTGCTTCACAACTCACACTCCCACTTCACAACTCACTCTCCCGCTTCACAACTCACACTCCCGCTTCACAACTCACTCTCCCGCTTCACAACTCACTCTCCTGCTTCACAACTCACTCTCCCGCTTCACAACTCACTCTCCCACTTCACAACTCACACTCCCGCTTCACAACTCACTCTCCCGCTTCACAACTCACTCTCCTGCTTCACAACTCACTTCACAACTCACTCTCCAGCTTCACAACTCACTCTCCTACTTCACAATTCACACTCCCGCTTCACAACTCACTCTCCCGCTTCACAACTCACACTCCCGCTTCACAACTCAAACTCCCGCTTCACAACTCACTCTCCTGCTTCACAACTAACTCTCCCGCTTCACAACTCACTCTCCTGCTTCACAACTAACTCTCCCGCTTCACAACTCACTCTCCTGCTTCACAACTCACACTCCCGCTTCACAACTCACTCTTAAGCTTCACAACTCACTCTCCTGCTTCACAACTCACTCTCCCGCTTCACAACTCACTGTCCTGCTTCACAACTCACTCTCCCGCTTCACAACTCACACTCCCGCCTCACAACTCACTCTCCCGCTTCACAACTCACTCTCCTGCTTCACAACTCACTTCACAACTCACTCTCTCGCTTCACAACTCACTCTCCTACTTCACAATTCACACTCCCGCTTCACAGCTCACTCTCCCGCTTCACAACTCACACTCCCGCTTCACAACTCACACTCCCGCTTCACAACTCACTCTCCTGCTTCACAACTAACTCTCCCGCTTCACAACTCACTCTCCTGCTTCACAACTCACTCTCCCGCTTCACAAATCACACTCCCACTTCACAACTCACTCTCCCACTTCACAACTCACACTCCCGCTTCACAACTCACTCTCCCGCTTCACAACTCACTCTCCTGCTTCACAACACACTCTCCTGCTTCACAACTCACTCTCCTGCTTCACAACTCACTCTCCCGCTTCACAACTCACTCTCCTGCTTCACAACTCACTCTCCTGCTTCACAACTCACACTCCCGCTTCACAACTCACTCTCCCGCTTCACAACTCACTCCTGCTTCACAACTCACTCTCCCGCTTCACAACTCACACTCCCACTTCACAACTCACTCTCCCGCTTCACAACTCACACTCCCGCTTCACAACTCACTCTCCAGCTTCACAACTCACTCTCCTGCTTCACAACTCACTCTCCCGCTTCACAACTCACTCTCCTGCTTCACAACTCACTCTCCCGCTTCACAATTCACACTCCCGCTTCACAACTCACTCTCCCGCTTCACAACTCACTCTCCTGCTTCACAACTCACTCTCCCGCTTCACAACTCACTCTCCTACTTCACAATTCACACTCCCGCTACACAACTCACTCTCCCGCTTCACAACTCACTCTCCCGCTTCACAACTCACACTCCCGCTTCACAACTCACACTCCCGCTTCACAACTCACACTCCCGCTTCACAACTCACTCTCCCGCTTCACAACTCACACTCCCGCTTCACAACTCACTCTCCCGCTCCACAACTCACTCTCCCGCTTCACAACTCACTCTCCCGCTTCACAGCTAACTCTCCCGCTTCACAGCTCACTGTCCCGCTTCACAGCTCACACTCCCGCTTCACAACTCACTCTCCCTCTCCACAACTCACACTCCTGCTTCACAACTCACTCTCCCGCTTCACAACTCACTCTCCCGCTTCACAGCTAACTGTCCCGCTTCACAACTCACTCTCCCGCTTCACAACTCACAATCCCGCTTCACAACTCACTCTCCCGCTTCACAGCTAACTCTCCCGCTTCACAACTCACACTCCCGCTTCACAGCTCACTCTCCCGCTTCACAGCTAACTCTCCCGCTTCACAACTCACACTCCTGCTTCACAACTCACTTTTCCGCTTCACAACTCCCTCTCCTGCTCCACAACTCACACTCCCGCTTCACAACTCCCTCTCCTGCTCCACAACTCATACTCCCGCTTCACAACTCACACTCCCGCTTCACAACTCACTCTCCCGCTTCACAACTCACTCTCCCGCTTCACAACTCACACTCCCGCTTCACAACTCACTCTCCCGCTTCTCAGCTAACTCTCCCGCTTCACAACTCACACTCCTGCTTCACAACTCACTTTCCCGCTTCACAACTCCCTCTCCTGCTCCACAACTCACACTCCCGCTTCACAACTCCCTCTGCTGCTCCACAACTCACACTCCCGCTTCACAACCCACTCTCCCGCTTCACAACTCACTCTCCCGCTTCACAGCTAACTCTCCCGCTTCACAACTCACACTCCCGCTTCACAACTCACTCTCCCGCTTCACAGCTAACTCTCCCGCTTCTCAACTCACACTCCTGCTTCACAACTCACTTTCCCGCTTCACAACTCCCTCTCCTGCTCCACAACTCACACTCCTGCTTCACAACTCCCTCTCCTGCTCCACAACTCACACTCCCGCTTCACAACTCACTCTCCCGCTTCACAACTCACTCTCCCGCTTCACAGCTCAGTCTCCCGCTTCACAACTCACACTCCCGCTTCACAACTCACACTCCTGCTGCACAACTCACACTCCCGCTTCACAACTCACTCTCCCGCTTCACAACTCCCTCTCCTGCTCCACAACTCACTCTCCCGCTTCTCAACCCACTCTCCCGCTTCACAACTCACTCTCCCGCTTCACAGCTAACTCTCCCGCTTCACAACTCACACTCCCGCTTCACAACTCACTCTCCCGCTTCACAGCTAACTCTCCCGCTTCACAACTCACACTCCTGCTTCACAACTCACTTTCCCGCTTCACAACTCCCTCTCCTGCTCCACAACTCACACTCCTGCTTCACAACTCCCTCTCCTGCTCCACAACTCACACTCCCGCTTCACAACTCACTCTCCCGCTTCACAACTCACTCTCCCGCTTCACAGCTCAGTCTCCCGCTTCACAAGTCACACTCCCGCTTCACAACTCACACTCCTGCTGCACAACTCACACTCCCGCTTCACAACTCACACTCCTGCTGCACAACTCACACTCCCGCTTCACAACTCACACTCCTGCTGCACAACTCACACTCCCGCTTCACAACTCACACTCCTGCTGCACAACTCACACTCCCGCTTCACACTCCTCACCTAGGATTAGGGTCAAATCACACCAGGACTCCCAAAGGTTTGTCTACCGACAATTCCCAAAGGGCAGCCAGATGGTTTTTCTACCTACCACTCCCAAAGGGCAGCCAAATGGTTTTACTACCTACAACTCCCTAAGGGCAGCCAAATGGTTTTTCTACCTACCACTCCCAGAGAGCATCTAAATGTTTTTTCTACCTACGACTCCTAATGGGCAGCCAGATTTTTTTTTTCTAGCCAAGACTCCCAAACGGCAGCCAAATTATTTTTCTACCCATAACTCCCAAAGGGCAGCCATATGGCTGGATGAACTCAGCTCCCCATTGTTGTAGAAACCAACCAACTGCTCCACACTGAGCCATTTGTTCTTAATTCTGCCTCAACTCGTTTGTCACCTTAGGTCTCTACGGAAGACACTTTATTTTGAAAAAAAAGTTCAAAATTATTTTTTTTTCAAAAATGTTTCTTTCTAAAAAAAATTAAAAATAAATATACAGTAATAATTATATTACAAATACATGTTGTAATAAGGGCTGTAACGATAAACAGTATGGGCGTTTTTTTTATTTTGTTTTATCGACTTTCAGATTAATCGCGATTCTTATTTGTAAGGATTATTAATCGATTAAAAAAAAATCTAAAATCGATTTTTTTTTTTAATTAATTTTTCTAAAAATAAAAATAATTTACAGTAATACTTATATTAAAATACATACATACATATTATATATATACATATACATACACATACACACATACACACATACATTTATATGTTTTACCTATTTCTTCAAAATTATGAATCGCTTGAGAATTGGGATGAATAAAAATCGCGATTTGGATGTGAATTAATTTTTTTGTGATCCCCGACCAAATACTACGATAATCGGTTCCGCACGGAATGGTCACCCGAGAATGGTCAGAGTCACACTCCTCATATTTTTCATGCAAAGTTTTCGCCTCTGGCCTCCTTCACAAGTTCAGCAGCCAGATGAAATCCAGGACAAGTCCGCTAAAAAAACTTTTTGTCTTAGTTTCACGCGCAGCCAGAAAAGATGAAAGGACTTAATCTGCGACTGCTTTCATCCTCTTTTATCATCTTTTATCCTCCTGCACCTCCCAGGCACTGCAGACGCTTCTCGCCGCTTTATTAAGGCAGAGCGTGTCGGGAGGAAAAAAAAGGAAATACAAGGAAATCTCCCCAAGTGTAAAAATGGCTGCAGCAGACTCTGTACTACAGCTCGAAGACTTCTATGGAAATGCAAGAACCGAGACTCAGATTTCCCTCGCCCGGACGCGGGTCACCGGGGCCCCCCTCCGGAGCCAGGCCCGGAGTTGGGGCACGATGGTGAGCGCCTGGTGGCCGGGCCTGTCCCCATGGGGCCCGGCCGGGCACAGCCCGAAGAGGCAACGTGGGTCCCCCCTCCAATGGGCTCACCACCCATAGCAGGGGCCATAGAGGTCGGGTGCAATGTGAGCTGGGCGGTAGCCGAAGGCAGGGCACTTGGCGGTCCGATCCTCGGCTACAGAAGCTAGCTCTTGGGACGTGGAACGTCACCTCGCTGGGGGGGAAGGAGCCTGAGCTAGTGCGCGAGGTAGAGAAGTTCCGGTTGGATATAGTCGGACTCACCTCGACGCACAGCAAGGGCTCTGGAACCAGTTCTCTCGAGAGGGGCTGGACTCTCTTCCACTCTGGCGTTGCCAGCAGTGGGAGGCGACGGGCTGGGGTGGCAATTCTTGTTGCCCCCCGGCTCAGAGCCTGCATGTTGGAGTTCAACCCGGTGGACGAGAGGGTAGCTTCCCTCCGCCTTCGGGTGGGGGGACGGGTCCTGACTGTTGTTTGCGCTTACGCGCCAAACAGCAGCTCAGAGTACCCACCCTTTTTGGATTCACTCGAGGGAGTACTTGAGAGTGCTCCCCCGGGTGATTCCCTCGTTCTACTGGGGGACTTCAACGCTCATATTGACAACGACAGTGAAACCTGGAGAGGCGTGATTGGGAAGAATGGCCGCCCGGATCTGAACCCAAGTGGTGTTTTGTTATTGGACTTTTGTGCCCGTCACGGATTGTCCATAACGAACACCATGTTCAAGCATAAGGGTGTCCATATGTGCACTTGGCACCAGGACACCCTAGGCCGCAGTTCTATGATCGACTTTGTAGTTGTGTCATCGGATTTGCGGCCTCATGTTTTGGACACTCGGGTGAAGAGAGGGGCGGAGCTTTCTACCGATCACCACCTGGTGGTGAGTTGGCTGCGATGGTGGGGGAGGATGCCGGACAGACCTGGCAGGCCCAAACGCATTGTGAGGGTTTGCTGGGAACGTCTGGCAGAGTCTCCTGTCAGAGAGAGTTTCAATTCCCACCTCCGGAAGAACTTTGAACATGTCACGAGGGAGGTGCTGGACATTGAGTCCGAGTGGACCATGTTCCGCACCTCTATTGTCGAGGCGGCTGATTGGAGCTGTGGCCGCAGGGTAGTTGGTGCCTGTCGTGGCGGTAATCCTAGAACCCGTTGGTGGACACCGGCGGTGAGGGATGCCGTCAAGCTGAAGAAGGAGTCCTATCGGGTTCTTTTGGCTCATGGGACTCCTGAGGCAGCGGACAGGTACCGACAGGCCAAGCGGTGTGCGGCTTCAGCGGTCGCGGAGGCAAAAACTCGGACATGGGAGGAGTTCGGGGAAGCCATGGAAAACGACTTCCGGACGGCTTCGAAGCGATTCTGGACCACCATCCACCGCCTCAGGAAGGGGAAGCAGTGCTCTACCAACACCGTGTATGGTGCGGATGGTGTTCTGCTGACCTCGACTGCGGAAGTTGTGGATCGGTGGAGGGAATACTTCGAAGACCTCCTCAATCCCACCAACACGTCTTCCTATGAGGAAGCAGTGCCTGAGGAATCTGTGGTGGGCTCTCCTATTTCTGGGGCTGAGGTTGCTGAGGTAGTTAAAAAGCTCCTCGGTGGCAAGGCCCCGGGGGTGGATGAGATCCGCCCGGAGTTCCTTAAGGCTCTGGATGCTGTAGAGCTGTCTTGGTTGACAAGACTCTGCAGCATCGCGTGGACATCGGGGGAAGTACCTCTGGATTGGCAGACCGGGGTGGTGGTTCCTCTCTTTAAAAAGGGGAACCGGAGGGTGTGTTCTAACTATCGTGGGATCACACTCCTCAGCCTTCCCGGTAAGGTCTATTCAGGTGTACTGGAGAGGAGGCTACGCCGGATAGTCGAACCTCGGATTCAGGAGGAACAGTGTGGTTTTCGTCCTGGTCGTGGAACTGTGGACCAGCTCTATACTCTCGGCAGGGTCCTTGAGGGTGCATGGGAGTTTGCCCAACCAGTCTACATGTGCTTTGTGGACTTGGAGAAGGCATTCGACCGTGTCCCTCGGGAAGTCCTGTGGGGAGTGCTCAGAGAGTATGGGGTTTCGGACTGTCTGATTGTGGCGGTCCGCTCCCTGTATGATCAGTGTCAGAGCTTGGTTCGCATTGCCGGCAGTAAGTCGGACACGTTTCCGGTGAGGGTTGGACTCCGCCAAGGCTGCCCTTTGTCACCGATTCTGTTCATAACTTTTATGGACAGAATTTCTAGGCGCAGTCAAGGCGTTGAGGGGATCCGGTTTGGTGGCTGCAGGATTAGGTCTCTGCTTTTTGCAGATGATTTGGTCCTGATGGCTTCATCTGGCCAGGATCTTCAGCTCTCACTGGATCGGTTCGCAGCTGAGTGTGAAGCGACTGGGATGAGAATCAGCACCTCCAAGTCCGAGTCCATGGTTCTCGCCCGGAAAAGGGTGGAGTGCCATCTCCGGGTTGGGGAGGAGATCTTGCCCCAAGTGGAGGAGTTCAAGTACCTTGGAGTCTTGTTCACGAGTGAGGGAAGAGTGGATCGTGAGATCGACAGGCTGATCGGTGCGGCGTCTTCAGTAATGTGGACGCTGTATCGATCCGTTGTGGTGAAGAAGGAGCTGAGCCGGAAGGCAAAGCTCTCAATTTACCGGTCGATCTACGTTCCCATCCTCACCTATGGTCATGAGCTTTGGGTTATGACCGAAAGGACAAGATCACGGGTACAAGCGGCCGAAATGAGTTTCCTCCGCCGGGTGGCGGGGCTCTCCCTTAGAGATAGGGTGAGAAGCCCTGTCATCCGGGGGGAGCTCAAAGTAAAGCCGCTGCTCCTCCACATCGAGAGGAGCCAGATGAGGTGGTTCGGGCATCTGGTCAGGATGCCACCCGAGCGCCTCCCTAAGGAGGTGTTTAGGGCATGTCCGACCGGTAGGAGGCCACGAGGAAGACCCAGGACACGTTGGGAAGACTATGTCTCCCGGCTGGCCTGGGAACGCCTCGGGATCCCCCGGGAGGAGCTGGACGAAGTGGCTGGGGAGAGGGAAGTCTGGGCTTCCCTGCTTAGGCTGCTGCCCCCGCGACCCGACCTCGGATAAGCGGAAGAAGATGGATGGATGGATGGATGGACTCTGTACTATTTTATATATTTTTAAATGCAGCTCTTCATGCATGGACCTATTTTATATATGTTTAAATGCAGTTCTTCATGCGCGGATCTATTTTATATTTTTTTAAATGCAGCTCTTCATGCACAAATCTAGTTTATATATTTTGATATCCAGCTCTTCATGCACGGATCTATTTTATAATTTTTTAAATGCAGCTCTTTATGCACAGATCTATTTTATAGTTTTTAAAATGCAGCTCTTTATGCATGGATCTATTTTATATATTTTTAAATGCAACTCTCTATGCACGGATCTATTTTATAGTATTTTAAATGCAGCTCTTTATGCACATACCTAATATATATATTTTTAAATGCAGCTCCTTATGCACGGACCTTTTTTATATAATTTAAATGCAGCTGTTTATGCACAGACCTTTTTTATATCTTTTAAAATGCAGCTCTCTATGCACAGATCTATTTTATATATTTTAAAATGCAGCTCTTTATGCACAAAGCTATTTTATAGTTTTTTAAATGCAACTGTATATGCATGGATCTATTTTATATATTTTTAAATGCAGCTCTTTATGCACATACCTATTTTATAGTTTTTTAAATGCAACTCTATATGCGCGGATCTCTTTTATACATTTTTAAATGCAGCTCTTTATGCACAGATCTATTTTATATATTTTTTTAAATGCAGCTCTTTATGCATGGACCTATTTTACATATTTTAAAATGCAGTTCTTTATGCACAGATATATTTTATATATTTTTAAATGCAGCTTTTTATGCACGGATCTATTTTATACATTTTTAAATGCAGCTCTTTATGCACGGACCTATTTTATAGTTTTTTTTAAATGCAACTCTATATGCATGGATCTATCTTATAGTTTTTTAAATGCAACTCTTTATGCACAGACCTAATTTATGTATTTTTAAATGCAGCTCTTTATGCACGGCCCTATTTTATATATTTTTAAATGCAGCTCTTTATGCACAGACCTATTTTATATATTTTAAATGCAGCTCTTTATGCACAGACCTATTTTATATATATTTTAAATGCGGCTCTTTATGCACAGGCCTATTTTATAGTTTTTTAAATGCAACTCTCTATGCATGGATCTATTTTATAGTTTTTTAAATGCAGCTCTTTATGCACAGACCTAATTTATATATTTTTAAATGCAGCTCTTTATGCACGGACCTAATTTATATCTTTTAAAATGCAGCTTTTTATGCACGGATCTATTTTATATATTTTTTAAATGCAGCTCTTTATGCATGCACCTATTTTATAGTTTTTTAAATGCAATTCCCTATGTACGGATCTATTTTATAGTTTTTTAAATGCAGCTCTTTATGCACAGACCTAATTTGTATATTTTTAAATGCAACTCTTTATGCACGGACCTATTTTATATATTTTTAAATGCAGCTCTTTATTTACGGACCTATTTTATATATTTTTAAATGCAGCTCTTTATGCACGGACCTATTGTATATATTTTAAATGCAGCTGTTTATGCACGGACCTATTTTATATATTTTTAAATGCAGCTCTTTATTTACGGACCTATTTTATATATTTTTAAATGCAGCTCTTTATGCACGGACCTATTGTATATATTTTAAATGCAGCTGTTTATGCGTGGACCTATTTTATATCTTTTAAAATGCAGCTCTTTATTCACAGAACTATTTTATATCTTTTAAAATGCAGCTCTTTATGAACGGATCTGTTTTATATATTTTTAAATGCAGCTCTTTATGCACGGATCTATTTTATATATTTTTAAATGCAGCTCTTTATGCACGGATCAATTTTATATATTTTAAATGCAGATATTTATGCACGGACCTATTTTTATAAACATTTTTAAATGCAGCTCTTTATGCACAGACCTATTTTACATCTCTTAAAAATGCAGCTCTTTATGCATGGACCTATTTTATATATTTTAAATGCAGCTGTTTATGCACGGATTTGTTTTATATATTTTTAAATGCAACTCTTTATGCACAGATCTATTTTATATATTTTTATATGCAGGTCTTTATGCACGGATCTATTTTATATATTTTAAATGCAGATATTTATGCACGGACCTATTTTTATAAACATTTTTAAATGCAGCTCTTTATGCACAGACCTATTTTACATCTCTTAAAAATGCAGCTCTTTATGCATGGACCTATTTCATTTATTTTAAAATGCAGCTCCTTATGCACAGACCTATTTTATATTTTTTTATATGCAGGTCTTTAAGCACGGACCTAATTTATATATTTTTAAATGCAGCTCTTTATGCACGGACCTAATTTATATCTTTTAAAATGCAGCTTTTTATGCACGGATCTATTTTATATATTTTTTAAATGCAGCTCTTTATGCATGGACCTATTTTATAGTTTTTTAAATGCAATTCCCTATGTACGGATCTATTTTATAGTTTTTTAAATGCAGCTCTTTATGCACAGACCTAATTTGTATATTTTTAAATGCAACTCTTTATGCACGGACCTATTTTATATATTTTTAAATGCAGCTCTTTATTTACGGACCTATTTTATATATTTTTAAATGCAGCTCTTTATGCACGGACCTATTGTATATATTTTAAATGCAGCTGTTTATGCACGGACCTATTTTATATATTTTTAAATGCAGCTCTTTATTTACGGACCTATTTTATATATTTTTAAATGCAGCTCTTTATGCACGGACCTATTGTATATATTTTAAATGCAGCTGTTTATGCGTGGACCTATTTTATATCTTTTAAAATGCAGCTCTTTATTCACAGAACTATTTTATATCTTTTAAAATGCAGCTCTTTATGAACGGATCTGTTTTATATATTTTTAAATGCAGCTCTTTATGCACGGATCTATTTTATATATTTTTAAATGCAGCTCTTTATGCACGGATCAATTTTATATATTTTAAATGCAGATATTTATGCACGGACCTATTTTTATAAACATTTTTAAATGCAGCTCTTTATGCACAGACCTATTTTACATCTCTTAAAAATGCAGCTCTTTATGCATGGACCTATTTTATATATTTTAAATGCAGCTGTTTATGCACGGATTTGTTTTATATATTTTTAAATGCAACTCTTTATGCACAGATCTATTTTATATATTTTTATATGCAGGTCTTTATGCACGGATCTATTTTATATATTTTAAATGCAGATATTTATGCACGGACCTATTTTTATAAACATTTTTAAATGCAGCTCTTTATGCACAGACCTATTTTACATCTCTTAAAAATGCAGCTCTTTATGCATGGACCTATTTCATTTATTTTAAAATGCAGCTCCTTATGCACAGACCTATTTTATATTTTTTTATATGCAGGTCTTTAAGCACGGACCTATTTTATATCTTTTAAAATGCAGCTCTTCATGCTCGTGTTCCTGTCAGCACAGCAAGCGCGTGATTTATTCATGAAAACAAGCCTACAGTCCAAGGGGAACATCTGCAGCAGCAAATACATTTCTTTTGTCGCCGCTCAACAGGCATCGAGGGAGATTCTTCTCATTTATGGCCATGAAAAGTCAGGACGTTAATAAAAAAATACTCTGCATTAAGCGCCACCATGCTGCTAAATCAAGAACTTCAACATTCACGTGACAATAAAAACATAACATGCACTTTTTGTAATACTTTGTAAATGCCGTTTGCTAACGCCAGCAGCTAACGCTAACTTTGACAAATGTTAATTGAAAAACTATCTCTAACCCTACAGTGTATACAAATCTGCAATGTAGTACTCAAAGATACTAAAATGTTAAAATATACATTCCAACAATGTTCCTAAATTCCATCCATTTTCTACCGCTTATTCCCTTCGGGGTCGCGGGGGGCGCTGGAGCCTATCTCAGCTACAATCGGGCGGATGGCGGGGTACACCCTGGACAAGTCGCCACCTCATCGCAGGGCCAACACAGATAGACAGACAACATTCACACTCACATTCACACACTAGGACCAATTTAGTGTTGCCAATCAACTTATCCCCAGGTGCATGTCTTTGGAGGTGGGAGGAAACCGGAGTACCCGGAGGGAACCCACGCAGTCACGGGGAGAACATGCAAACTCCACACAGAAAGATCCCGAGCCTGGGATTGAACCCCAGACTACTCAGCAACTTCGTATTGTGAGGCAGACGCACTAACCCCTCTTTCACCGTGCTGCCCTGTTCGTAAATTGCTAAAAAAAATATATATATATGTTAAACAGACTCCACCCACAACCTGTCAAATCATCCATAAAGCGTCAACAATACCGCATTTGCATGTTGTAAGCTGAATATTAACACGTTTTAGCGATATTGTTATTATAAGCCCTAACGCGGAGGGACTACTCTTAGAGCGCTAACTAGCTTATGCTGCTATATTGACATATTGAGCTGCTGCATCACCTCTGAGTTGGTGAAAGTTAATTCCAGATGATAAATCATGCCTCTAACCTGGATAGTAGAAGGTTGTGGACATAAACCCACACGTTGGTCAACTTTGACATCCAACTGACAGACGCTCGTTTGCGTCACTTTAAAAAAAATTGTATTCTTCATCAAAGCGGGAAGATACAAGCATCCCAGTGAGAGCAGACAATGTACAGTAAGTGATTGTCTTATTATGTTTGTATATCTTGTTTAGCACTTAGCAATATGATGCTTAGTGTTTGAACAAAGCTGGATCCCATTTTGAAACCCATTTTTATTCACTGGCTTTTAACCCAGCATGAGACTTTAAACTGTTTTTTTTTTTAACTTTTTTTAACTGTTTTTAACTTTTTAGCTGCTTTTATCTAACAAATTGTTCTTAAGGTAATTTGTATTTGCTTTTTCAATGTGTATTTTACCTCTGTTTTAAATGTTATTTTTTAGTCTGTCCTTTGCCAGTGTTTCTTTGTGGTATACAGCCCTTTGTTCTTCAACTGTGGTTGTTTTTAAAGGGCTTTATAAATAAAGTTGGTATGGTATGGTATGGTATGGAATGGATCTGTTTAACACTCAGCTTCTAAATCTTGTAGATAATCCTCCTTATATTCAGGCTAAAAAGTAGAAGTTTATGGATCATCAATTGTGCCAAAGTAGTCTTTGTTGTCTCTCATCAAGTCTGCCATGATTAGTAGTCTTGTTGTTGTTGAAGGAAAGTTGTGATGCGTCTGTGAAATTAATACTGATCAAAATATGTAAAAATTACATGTTATTATGAATGTCACTACATTAAATATATACTTATAGCATATATATAAAACATTTATAGATGTTTTTTTTAGGCGGAATAGAGCGACTAAACATTGGCTCTATTGCTAGCTGACTCTTGCTAGTGTTTATTTATGATTTAGAATGCATAAAAAAAGAAAAACACTTGTCTTACGTAAGGATTGTGAATGATAGGCAACATTCTAAAAAAAAGTGCACTTCCCCTTTAAGGGAAGCAAAAATTGTAGCACCAAACGCTAAACCCAACCATAACGCCAATCGCTAATGCTAACTTTAGCACTAAAGGCCTAATGTTACCACGTAACACGGACCACTAAACTGTTTCCCTTCCATTATATATAATACAGAGTGGTCATTCACATGTGTTGTGTTCCTATTGGTCGTCCGCACAGCGCTTACACTCTTCTGCCTAGCAACAGGGGAGCAGGGAAAGGTTCATGTGGCAGATCGACGTCAACATTCCCCCCCCCCCCCAAAATGGAGAAAAAAAATTGTGACTATATATATATATATATATATATATATATATATATATATATATACCCGCAAGTATCAACTATTTTGCCTTAGCAAAACAAAAAACAAAAAATATCCATCCATCCATCCATCCATCTAAAAAAAAAAATAAATAAAAAAATAAAATATAAAAAAAAAAATATATATATATATATATATATATATATATATATATATATATATATATATATATGTATTTTTTATTTTTATTTTTTTTAAATGGTTTAATTTGTAAATTGTGCAAAAAGTTAAGTGCGTATTACCGCTTAAATAAACAAGGGCAAACATTACTTATTATCAAAAACAATACAACTGAATGCATGTATTTAAATGTATACACATTTGACAATAAATACATTTATTATCAAAACAATAATTATGGACATTAGTTATTGACCTGAATGCAATGAAATATAATGAGATGTTTTCAAAAATTCATCCATAAATTCGGAAAATAAATAATTTAATTTTAAAATGACATGCATCCAAAAAAAAAACCAAACCATCAATTTTCTACCGCTTGTCCCTTTTGGGGTAGCGGGGGGTGCTGGGGCCTATCTCAGCTGCATTCGGGTGGAAGGCGGTGTACACCCTGGACAAGTCCCCACCTCATCAAAGGGCCAACACAGACAGACAGACAACATTCACACTCACATTCACACACATTTTAATTAATTACATGTTTAACTATGATACCATAATAATAATAATCAATAATATTTATAAATAATACCTTGTCATTTACTTCTCCACAAATACATCCGTAAACCTGGAAAATAAATAACTATATTTATGGTTAATTTAATTTAAAATTTAAATGAATCAAAATTAAATATTGTTAAACTAATTCATATTTTAATTATGACATCATAATAATAATAGAAGAAGAAGAAGAACAATAACAATATTAGAAATATAATAATAGTAATAGTAACAATAATAATAATGAAAATACAATACATTTCCCTTGTGGATCAATAAAGTTTGTCTAAGTCTAGTCATAATAATAACAGTAACAATAATAATAATAGTAATAACATTAAAAAAAACACTATTATTAATAATAATAAATACAAACCTATATCTCTACCTTGTCATTGACTTTCACAAGCAAAGGTTCCGACTCGGGGAGGAAGCAAGCCGAGTGTAAAAGAAGCGTGTTTCTTTCATGACGCACATCTCAGTGTCCTTGCACAGAGCTGAGAGGCCAGAGAAGGCAAACAGCAGGTGGAATATGTCCAATAATCGCCCACATCAACAAGATCACGATGAAAATGTTATTAAATGTCATTTCAAAAGGTGAGTAGAGCACCTCTGGGATATTCTTGCATTGCTCAGTGCATAGATCACCTTTTTTAAATCCATTCATCATGAGTACAACTACAATAGTCAAAAAATCTTCTATATAAAATATACACTTTTTTAAAGAGACACATTGCTAAAATTATTTTTAATAAGAATCGATTATTGCATGCAATTTAAGGACAATTGTTTATTATTTAAAGTAAAAAAAAAAATCAATAATATAGTACCTATGTCTGAACTGTAGACTTAAAGGCTTAGACTTAGGCTTCCTTTTATTCACATATATTTCTTATACTTTTTTATTTATTAAGTCGCCTACATTTTCCTGTAAAAGTCCCTGTGGCACAGAATTTCCTTGTACAGTAAAACCACTGTTTTATTTTCAAAACTGGCAGAATTTGACCAAAATTATATGGTATGTTTTTACTCGAAATGACTGGAAAAACAATACTGTTTTTATTTTTAAGGTAACCAGAACTGACGGGTTTTTTTTAATCTTTACTTATAGTATAGACAACCACAGTTATTTTTATGGGACCATTTTGGCGACTGGGCTGGCAGTTTTTTACCGTAAAATCTTTTTTTTTTTTTTTTTTTTAATAAAGTGTTTTTTAATGTATTTTTTTTCAGATTATTTTGTGAAAAACTGGAACACCCCTGCCATGAGAATTGAAGGAGATATAAAGGAATTTATAAGCACAAATGATACATTTTTTAAAACTGAATTTACTAAAGAATAATTGGACATTTTGTTGTATTTTGTTGAAATTGATGAAGTACTATTTGTAAATATCCAACCATCTTTTTTTCTACCACTTGTCCATCCAGGGGTGGAAGAGGCCTGGAGCCTATCCCAGCTGCACTATTTGTAAATATGATTATTGAAATGACATCTTCATCGCCAAACATTTAAAAAAATACTATTTTTTGTACTCATTTCCCGCCCATTTGCAATCGTTAATATTATTAATATTATAATATCATAATTAAAAATGTGATTAATTAGATTGTATTTTATTTATTTTAAAATAAAATTAACTATACATGTAGTTGTTCCTTTTCCTGATTAATGGATGCATTTTTGAAGAAAAAAATCACATTATATTTTATTCCATTTTTGTCAGTCAAAAATTTCCATAACTATTGTATTGATGATAAATGTTTTTATTGACACATTTAAATAAAAATATATTTAAATACTTTGTTTTTTTAATAATATTATTATGTAATTTGTGTTCTTTTTCATTAATTATATTGACAATAAATGTGTTTATTGACATATTTAAAATAATAATATTTTTTGTTTTTTTGACAACACTGTCATTTGTGTACTTTTTCATTGAATATTTTAATAATAAATGTCTACTGACAGTTAGAACTGTGATTCTTAACCAGTGTTGGGCCAGCAGTAAGTATGTATTTGTCAGTTATAATACACTTATTCACCACTGGTGGCAGTAATGACAATATCAAACAAACAGAAGAAGTCTGGAGATAAAGTCATAGATAAGTTTATTAAGCGCAAAAAATTATGACTAAAATAATGTTTTAATTTGCACTTAAATGTATTCAAGAAACAGATATATAATTATTTGTATTAATTTAGTTCACCTTTATTTTAGTACTACATAATTGTATGTAAATGTATGTTTTCTTTTACAGTATATTTGACTAGTATTTATTTCTGTAATCAGCCTGACCTAAGCCTTGATAATAATCTTTGTGCTTTTACATCATTTGACAAGGTTTACCCTGTTAAAGTGTCAGTAAGTTAGATATCATTATTCAATATTCAGTGGTAACATTTGAGTGGGCCCCGGGCACCTCAGTAGTGGAAAAGTTGGGTCCTGAGGTCAAAAAGGTTAAGAACCCCTGACATGTAGTACTGATAAACGTACCAATGAATACCTGGTATCTAATAAGGAATATCGATATTGGTATAGCTGCGATGAGGTGGCGACTTGTCCAGGGTGTACCTCGCCTTCCGCCCGATTGTAGCTGAGATAGGCTCCAGCGCCCCCCGCGACCCCAAAGGGAATAAGCGGTAGAAAATGGATGGATGGATGGATATTGGTATAGGTATCAATAGAATCCTAAGGATAAACATGCCGAGTAAGGACAATAACAACACAACAAACACGTTAGAGAACACAAGGAGCAACTTCCTGTAATCAATCATCTTTTGGGGAACTCCACAGTATCCATAGTAACGATATACATAGTGACAGTATCCATAGTGACAGTATCCAGAGCAAAAGTATCCATAGTGACAGTATCCATAGTGACAGTATCCATAGTAACGGTATCCATAGTAACAGTATCCATAGCAACAGTATCCATAGTGCCAGTATCCATAGCAGCAGTATCCATAGTGACAGTATCCATAGCAACATTACCCATAGTGACGGTATCCATAGCAACAGTATCCATAGTGACAGTATCTATAGTAACAGTATCCATAGTGACAGTATCCATAGCAGCAGTAACCATTGTAAAAGTATTTATAGCAATCATCTTTTGGGGAACTCCACAGTATCCATAGTGACAGTATCCATAGTGACAGTATCCATAGCAAAAGTATCCATAGTGACAGTATCCTTAGTGACAGCATCCATAGTAACGGTATCCATAGTGACAGTATCCATAACAACATTACCCATAGTGACGGTATCCATAGCAACAGTATCCATAGTAACAGTATCCATAGCAACAGTATCCATAGTGACAATATCCATAGTAACAGTATCCATAGTGACAGTATCCATAGCAACAGTAACCATAGTGACAGTATCCATAGCAACAGTATCCATAGTGACAATATCCATAGTAACAGTATCCATAGTGACAGTATCCATAGCAACAGTAACCATTTTAAATGTATTTATAGTTTCAGTATTCATAGCAACAGTATCCATAATGACAGTATCCATAGCAACAGTAGCCATAGTGACAGTATCCATAGCAACAGTATCCATAGTGACAATATCCATAGTAACAGTATCCATAGTGACAGTATCCATAGCAACAGTAACCATTTTAAATGTATTTATAGTGTCAGTATTCATAGCAACAGTATCCATAATGACAATATCCATAGCAACAGTAACCATAGTGACAGTATCCATAGTAATGGCATCCATAGTGACAACAGCCATAGTGACTGTATCCATAGTAACAGTATCCATAGTGACAACATCCATAGTGACTGTATCCATAGTAACAGTATCCATAGTGACTGTATCCATAGTAACAGTATCCAGTGAGAGTAGTCATAGCAACAGTATCCATAGTGACAGTATTCATAGCAACATTTTACATAGTGACAGTATTCATAGTGACGGTATCCATAGTGACAACATCCATAATGACGGTATCCATAGTGACTGTATCCATAGCAACAGTATCCATAGTGACCATATCCATAGTGACAACATCCATTGTGACAGTATCAATAGTAACAGCATACATAAAGACAGTATCCATAGCGACATTATCCACATCAACAGTATCTTTAATGACAATACCCATAGCAACAGTATCCATAGTAACAACATTCATAGAGACCAAATCCATAGAGACAGTATCCATAGTAACAGTATCCATAGTGACATCATCCATAGTAACAGTATTCATAGTGACAGCATTCATAGAGACCGAATCCATAGAGACAGTATCCATAGTAACAACATTCATAGAGACCGAATCCATAGAGACAGCATCCATAGTAACAGTATCCATAGTGACATTATCCATAGTAACAGTATCCATAGTGACAGCATTCATAGAGACCGAATCCATAGAGTCAGTATACAGAGTAACAGTATCCATAGTGACAGTATCCATAGTAACAGTATCCATAGTAACAGCATCCATAGATACAGTATCAATAGTGACAGTATCCATAGTGACAGTATCCATAGTAACAGTAATAATAGATACAGTATTCATAGTGACATTACCCATAGTGGCAGTATCCATAGTAACAACATCCATAGATACAGTATCCATAGTGACAGTATCCATAGAAACAGTATACATAGATACAGTATCCATATTGACAGTATCCATAGTAACAGTATTAATAGATGCATTATCCATATCAACAGTATCCATAGTAACAGTATCCATAGATACAGTATCCATAGTAACAGTATCCATAGATACAGTATCCATAGTGACAATAGGTTTATGCTCAATCATCCATCCTCAAATCATCATATTGATACGTGTGATACTTGAGTTGAGGAGTGTCCTAAGGGCCACATAATGACAAGTCAAAGTGTGCGAGGGCCACATTGATAGTTTTTTTGTAAAGTTATAACTACAAACATTTATTACATCAGATTTGTATTATAGGTGACTAAGTATATTTCTACTCATTATTAGTTTGATTATTTCACATTTTTCTCATCACATTCACATTTTGTTGTTCTTTTTCTTACATTTTTATTCCCCCCCATGTAATATATAAATACAAATAATAATAATATGATTGGGTCAAACATGTTCATGTTCAGTCATACGTTCAACACTGCTTCTTTTTCACATTATCTCAAGTTAGTAGTATTTTATTTTTCAGTGAACAAACTAAACTTTGTTTATATCCATCCATCCATCCATCTTCTTCCGCTTATCCGAGGTCGGGTCGCGGGGGCAGCAGCCTAAGCAGGGAAGCCCAGACTTCCCTCTCCCCAGCCACTTCGTCCAGCTCCTCCCGGGGGATCCCGAGGCGTTCCCAGGCCAGCCGGGAGACATAGTCTTCCCAACGTGTCCTGGGTCTTCCTCGTGGCCTCCTACCGGTCGGACATGCCCTAAACACCTCCTTAGGGAGGCGCTCGGGTGGCATCCTGACCAGATGCCCGAACCACCTCATCTGGCTCCTCTCGATGCGGAGGAGCAGCGGCTTTACTTTGAGCTCCCCCCGGATGACAGAGCTTCTCACCCTATCTCTAAGGGAGAGCCCCGCCACCCGGCGGAGGAAACTCATTTCGGCCGCTTGTACCCGTGATCCTGTCCTTTCGGTCATAACCCAAAGCTCTTGACCATAGGTGAGGATGGGAACGTAGATCGACCGGTAAATTGAGAGCTTTGCCTTCCGGCTCAGCTCCTTCTTCACCACAACGGATCGATACAGCGTCCGCATTACTGAAGACGCCGCACCGATCCGCCTGTCGATCTCACGATCCACTCTTCCCTCACTCGTGAACAAGACTCCGAGGTACTTGAACTCCTCCACTTGGGGCAAGATCTCCTCCCCAACCCGGAGATGGCACTCCACCCTTTTCCGGGCGAGAACCATGGACTCGGACTTGGAGGTGCTGATTCTCATCCCAGTCGCTTCACACTCAGCTGCGAACCGATCCAGTGAGAGCTGAAGATCCTGGCCAGATGAAGCCATCAGGACCAAATCATGTGCAAAAAGCAGAGACCTAATCCTGCAGCCACCAAACCGGATCCCCTCAACGCCTTGACTGCGCCTAGAAATTCTGTCCATAAAAGTTATGAACAGAATCGGTGACAAAGGGCAGCCTTGGCGGAGTCCAACCCTCACCGGAAACGTGTCCGACTTACTGCCGGCAATGCGAACCAAGCTCTGACACTGATCATACAGGGAGCGGACCGCCACAATCAGACAGTCCGAAACCCCATACTCTCTGAGCACTCCCCACAGGACTTCCCGAGGGACACGGTCGAATGCCTTCTCCAAGTCCACAAAGCACATGTAGACTGGTTGGGCAAACTCCCATGCACCCTCAAGGACCCTGCCGAGAGTATAGAGCTGGTCCACAGTTCCACGACCAGGACGAAAACCACACTGTTCCTCCTGAATCCGAGGTTCGACTATCCGGCGTAGCCTCCTCTCCAGTACACCTGAATAGACCTTACCGGGAAGGCTGAGGAGTGTGATCCCACGATAGTTAGAACACACCCTCCGGTTCCCCTTTTTAAAGAGAGGAACCACCACCCCGGTCTGCCAATCCAGAGGTACTGCCCCCGATGTCCACGCGATGCTGCAGAGTCTTGTCAACCAAGACAGCCCTACAGCATCCAGAGCCTTAAGGAACTCCGGGCGGATCTCATCCACCCCCGGGGCCTTGCCACCGAGGAGCTTTTTAACTACCTCAGCAACCTCAGCCCCAGAAATAGGAGAGCCCACCACAGATTCCTCAGGCACTGCTTCCTCATAGGAAGACGTGTTGGTGGGATTGAGGAGGTCTTCGAAGTATTCCCTCCACCGATCCACAACTTCCGCAGTCGAGGTCAGCAGAACACCATCCGCACCATACACGGTGTTGGCACTGCACTGCTTCCCCTTCCTGAGGCGGTGGATGGTGGTCCAGAATCGCTTCGAAGCCGTCCGGAAGTCGTTTTCCATGGCTTCCCCGAACTCCTCCCATGTCCGAGTTTTTGCCTCCGCGACCGCTGAAGCCGCACACCGCTTGGCCTGTCGGTACCTGTCCGCTGCCTCAGGAGTCCCATGAGCCAAAAGAACCCGATAGGACTCCTTCTTCAGCTTGACGGCATCCCTCACCGCCGGTGTCCACCAACGGGTTCTAGGATTACCGCCACGACACGCACCAACTACCTTGCGGCCACAGCTCCAATCAGCCGCCTCGACAATAGAGGTGTGGAACATGGTCCACTCGGACTCAATGTCCAGCACCTCCCTCGTGACATGTTCAAAGTTCTTCCGGAGGTGGGAATTGAAACTCTCTCTGACAGGAGACTCTGCCAGACGTTCCCAGCAAACCCTCACAATGCGTTTGGGCCTGCCAGGTCTGTCCGGCATCCTCCCCCACCATCGCAGCCAACTCACCACCAGGTGGTGATCGGTAGAAAGCTCCGCCCCTCTCTTCACCCGAGTGTCCAAAACATGAGGCCGCAAATCCGATGACACAACTACAAAGTCGATCATAGAACTGCGGCCTAGGGTGTCCTGGTGCCAAGTGCACATATGGACACCCTTATGCTTGAACATGGTGTTCGTTATGGACAATCCGTGACGGGCACAAAAGTCCAATAACAAAACACCACTTGGGTTCAGATCCGGGCGGCCATTCTTCCCAATCACGCCTCTCCAGGTTTCACTGTCGTTGCCAATATGAGCGTTGAAGTCCCCCAGTAGAACGAGGGAATCACCCGGGGGAGCACTCTCAAGTACTCCCTCGAGTGAATCCAAAAAGGGTGGGTACTCTGAGCTGCTGTTTGGCGCGTAAGCGCAAACAACAGTCAGGACCCGTCCCCCCACCCGAAGGCGGAGGGAAGCTACCCTCTCGTCCACCGGGTTGAACTCCAACATGCAGGCTCTGAGCCGGGGGGCAACAAGAATTGCCACCCCAGCCCGTCGCCTCTCACTGCTGGCAACGCCAGAGTGGAAGAGAGTCCAGCCCCTCTCGAGAGAACTGGTTCCAGAGCCCTTGCTGTGCGTCGAGGTGAGTCCGACTATATCCACTTTGTTTATATATTGCACTTTATTGCACTATATTGCACTTTGTTTATATTTTAAGTATATTTCATTTTTTTATTCTGACAGCTTCGAATATTTTAGATCAGGGGCGCCCAAAATTTGATATTTTCTATTAAAAATACACAAATAAAAAGAGACATTGTATATATTCAAAGACACAACTTTGACTAAGTATATTATTATGAATTATTACTTTCAGTTCAGCTTTGTCTCATCACATTCCTATTGTTTGCTCTTACTTTCTGACCTTTTTATTGTTGTTGTTGTTGTTTTAAAGAAATACACAACCTTTCACATTTCAGCCCGCACGTTAGGCATGAAGTATCGCCGATACCAGAAGTCACCAACTGTGACTAGGTATCGGACCGTAAAGAAAACACTAGGACTCGGACTTGGCTTTCCTCAACCAGCGTCACGCTTTGTCGGCTCCTTTTCTGCAACAACATTATTGTTTAACAAGCAAACACTTCTCTGCTCAGACTTTGAAACACAACCCGGAGGCGATGCGAGTGCGAGTGCTGCTGGTGACATCTTCTAGTGCAGACTGTCAGCTGTGAGCATCACAGTGTCGCTCCATCTCTTTGGGGGCTACGCCTTGATCCTACTGTACGCGCACACACACCCACGCACACACACACCCCCACCCCCACACACACACAAACAGAAAAAGGAGATCGGGTGTCCCCCCCTGCCCCCCCGAGTTAATCTCCACGGTCTTTGCAGCGGTGCCAAAGTCTAATGTGGCGTCCATCTTTACTGTCTTCTACTGTAGAAGAAAGTGAAACCATGACGTGCTCTCTGCACATTTTTATCAGTCTTTATTCTTTTGAAGTTTAATTAAAAACACCAAATGTAAAAAATATGCATATGTCAGCAGGCTTTGAGCGTTGAAACAAATCTTGACGGCCGTACGGCGGGAAGAAAAGCCGCGTTTGCAAACGAGTAGACCAAGCAGCAATGTGCGCCACATTTCCTTCGGATTAGCGCCAGATTAAGAAACCATCGGTGTCAAGCAGTTGTGGCTGTAGGCAACTCCCTGACGTTGTCCTATCGGACTCCACAAGATGGCGGTAGCTGCATTTATAGTGAATGTTGTTTGTTGTTGTTGTTGATCATCTGTGGCAGTTCCAAGGGGTGTGGCCCAATTCTAGAGGGGGGGGGGTGCAAATCTTTGGGTGCCTAACATTCCGATCCCATTCTCTGGGTGACGATTAGATTCAGAATCAATTCTCGATTCAACAAAATTCTCCATTCAAATGAATTGTTTGGCATAATAACTTTATATATATACATATATACGGTACATATATACACATATACACATACATATACATACTATACATATATACATTTATATATGTATATGTATATGTATGTATGTATATGTATATATGTATGTGTATATATATACATATATACGGTACATATATACACATATACACATACATATATACATATATATATATACATATATATATATATATATATATATATATATATATATATATACACACACATATACATACATGTATATATGCATACATATGTACGTACATACATGTATATCAGTGACGTGCAGTCAGGGGAGGCAGGTGAGGCGGGGCCTCATGTACCATCATGGAAAGAAAAAAAATGTAAAAAGAAAAAATAATAATAAAATTGTTATATGTATCCAGTGATTATACTATAAAGTTATTTTCCATTTAACTTAACCAGTTTTAGATTATTTTTATTCAAAATCGCTGAATTTTCACATTTGCCGCCAGTTGAGCCTCACAATGGATTGCGCAATGACTCGGCTAACTGCTAGCCTGCTGTGCAGTGAGACCGTATTGCTATATGAATTATATTATACATTTCCATAGTTTAGTTAGCGGAGGTATATAATGTACAGTGTATTTTGTCAACAACTGTATGTGTGTAAAGTATTTCTTGTGCTGAGCAATCATAAAACGGCTGCGAAGACGCACTGGCTGAGGCTCGCAGTAATCCTGCCTCATGGTGGTAGAGGGCGCTGGTGATCCCAGGGATCATTTTTGCGACAACTCGGTTGCAGAATAAGTGACAACAAGCAGCAACAGTTAGCGATCGTTTATTTTTTCCTCTCGCCTGGACTTTTAACATGGAGGATTACATATATAAAATAAAACAGTTTTCTAAACTGGACTTTCAATCGAAGCAGGAGGTAATAATTAAAGGAATATCTCCATCGAGACAGAGAGACTTTTAAAACTGAAGAAAGATAAGGAAGACTTCTATAAACAAGTTATCGATACTTTTGTTCAGAAGGAGCGGCGCATGGACTTCATTTATAAGTAAAGGTAATACCATAATAACGTTTTTTTTTTAATAAATGTGCTTTTTTGTGTGCTACAGTTGACAAGTGAGTCCGACTATATCTAGCCGGAACTTCTCCACCTCGCGCACTAGCTCAGGCTCCTTCCCCCCCAGCAAGGTGACGTTCCACGTCCCAAGAGCTAGCTTATGTAGCCGAGGATCGGACCGCCAAGTGCCCTGCCTTCGGCTGCCGCCGAGCTCACATTGCACCCGACCTCTATGGCCCCTGTCATGGGTGGTGAGCCCATTGGAGGGGGGACCCATGTTGCCTCTTCGGGCTGTGCCCGGCCGGGCCCCATGGGGGACAGGCCCAGCCACCAGGCGCTCACCATCGTGCCCCACCTCCGGGCCTGGCTCCAGAGGGGGGCTCCAGCGACCCGCGTCCGGGCAAGGGAAATCTGGGTCCTTTGTTTGTATTTTTCATAGAGGTCTTTGATATATATATATATATATATATATATATATATATATATATATATATATATATATATATATATATATATATATATATATATATATATATATATATATATATATATTATACGTTTGGTCAGGAAAAAACACAGAGGCTATTTCATCCCTACAAGCCTATTTTGCAGGTTTCTCTGCAATAAAATCCCCTGAAGAGCAGGGAAACCCCGGTATTGAGCACTGTATAAAGGATAAACCACAGAAACCTGGACTACTGTATATATGAAATAAATGAAATGAAGTTGAGAATGATACAGTAGTTTGAAATAAAGACAAATAACAAAAATGAAATGTAGAGTACTACGTTGTCAAAGTGGAATGTTGGCTGTAAAATGGAGGAGTGGAGAACACAAGGAGGACTGGTGGGGAGGGAAGGAAGATGAAAGTTCTCCAACCTGGGCCGTGACAAATCAGTGAGCAGGAAGAGAAACAAAGACACAAGAAGAAGAAGAAGCAGAAGAAGAGTCCTCCAGCCAGCTCCACTCAAGACTTCATGGGGTGAGGCCAGGTGTCCAGGGTCCAGGGCGGGGGGACAAAGACAGACAAGACAGTGACTGCAACAAGAAAGAAGAGCTGAGACAACACTCAGGTGACCGTGGGTGTGGACCATGGACCATGCGCTGTGGGAGGTGGAGCTGAAGGATGAGCGAGTGAAGGTGACGGCGCCGCTTCGACACACCCCCACCCACTTGGCCCCTCACACTTTCACCCCCTGACCCCCCGGCAGAAAGGAGGCTGCACTCACCACAAGGCCCGGCGTGCTTGACGGGGATGCGGGTCTTGGCGTGGCACTCGGCCTTCCGCCGCACGCAGTCGTTGGCGTACGTGCGGCCGTCCTCGCCGCAGGCGGGCCTGTAGGTGTCGTCACACTCCAGGGGCTCGCAGGAGCACCGTGAGGTGGGCTGCTCCACCACACACACCGCGTTGAAGATGCACTCCTCCTCGCATTCCTCTGCAGACACACGGGGATAGTTCTTTTACACGGGGATAGTTCTTTTACACGGGGATAGTTCTTTTACACGGGGATAGTTATTTTACACAGGGATAGTTTTTTTACACGGGGATAGTTCTTTTACACAGGGATAGTTATTTTACACAGGGATAGTTCTTTTACACAAGGATAGTTCTTTTACACGGGAATAGTTCTTTGTTAGCCCCCAAATTCTTTCCTCACCCAAACATCTTTCTGTGTTTTTCTATTGTTTTTTTTTTTTACTATTTAAAGCTTCAACTCTCCTTGGTTGGCAGATATCAGTCAAGCTGTGTCATATTTCTACAATTCAATCAATATTTGATCACAAATTCTGTAAACATTGAATAAATACTGAGCGCTCATCCAAATAATACTCTCGTTTTCTATTGACGACCAAGATGAAATTAGTGCTTACAAAATACAATCATTAGTTTATCCTTATCTCTGGAAGGTTTTGTAGGACTTTAGGAGGATTTGTAGCAGGTACAATACAAACAGCTCCATTTGTGTTTCATCTGACCACAGAAATTTCCTCCAGAAGGTCTTATCTTTGCCCATGTGATGAAAACAAAATAACATTTGAGCTGTTTGGCCACAATACCCAGCAATATGTTTGGAGGAGAAAAGGTGAAGCCTTTAATCCTAGGAACACCAAACCTACCGTCAAGCATGGTGGTGGTAGTATTATGCTCCGGGCCTGTTTTGCTGCCAATGGAAATGGTGCTTTAAATGGGACAATGAAAGAGGAGGATTACCTCCAAATACCTCAGGACAAGCTAAAATCATCAGCCCGGAGGTTGGGTCTTGGGCGCAGTTGGGTGTTCCAACAGAACAATGACCCCAAACACAGGTCAAAAGTGGTAAAGGAATGGCTAACTCAGGCGAGAATGAAGGTTTTAGAATGGCTTTCCCAAAGTCCTGACTTAAACGTGTGGACAATGCTGAAGAAACAAGTCCATGTCATAAAACCAACACATTTAACTGAACTGCACCAATTTTGTCAAGAGGAGTGGGCAAAAATTCAAGCAGAAGCTTGTGGATGGCTACCAAAAGCGCCTTATTGCAGTGAAACTTGCCAAGGGACATGTAAGCAAATATTAACATTGCTGTATGTATACTTTTGACCCAGCAGATTTGCTCACATTTTCAGTAGATCCATAATAAATTCATAAAAGAACCAAACTTCATGAATGTTTTTTGTGACCAACAAGTATGTGCTCCAATCACTCTATCACAAAAAAACATGAGTTGTAGAAATTATTGGAAACTCAAGACAGCCATGACACTATGTTCTTTACAAGTGTATGTACACTTTTGACCACGACTGTGTATATATATATATATATATATATATATATATATATATATATATATATATATATATATATATATATATCCATCCATCCATCCATCCATTTTCTACCGCTTAATCCCTTCGGGGTCGCGGGGGCGCTGGAGCCTATCTCAGCTTCAATCGGGCGGAAGGCGGTGTACACCCTGGACAAGTCGCCACCTAATCACAGGGCCAACACTATATATATATATATATATATATATATATATATATATATATATGTATATATATATATATATATATATATATATATATATATATATATACATATATAATAATATGTAAATATAAATTACTTTTTTTTAATTTTTTCTACATCAAAAAGGTAGTTTAAGTGTTTTTCTTTCTATATGTAAATGTATTTTTATTATTTTTTTATATCAAAAAGGTAGTGTAAGTGTTTTTTATCAATATGTAAATATAGTTATTTTTTAAATATTAAAAAAAGAAATGAAATAATTTTTTCTTCAATATCTCAATATATTATTTTTTAAATATTTTAAATATATAAAAAAGTAAATAAAAAGGTGTTTTCATAATGTAAATATATTGTTCATTCATTGACTTTTTTAAATATAAAAATGTAATATATCTACGTAAATATATTTACTTATTATATAAAAGGAAGTGAAATCATTTTTTGTTCAATATGTAAATATATTATATATCTATTTTTTAAATATTTATAAAAAAGGAAATATACTTTCTTTCAATAAGTAAATATATTTTACTATTTTTTTTAATATCAAAAGAGAAGTGTTTTTTTTCACTATGTAAATATATCTATTTTTTAAATTTTAAAAAAGAAAGTGAGATTGTTTTTTCTTCAATATGTAAATGTATTATTAATTTTTTTTTTAAATATATAGAAAATAAAATATAAATGTTTTTAATGTGTAAAAATATATTTTTTTATTTTTTCAATATAAAAAGGTATGAAAACGTGTTTTTAAAAATAAATGAATATATTTATTTTTTTAAACATTTAAATATAAATATGTGTTTATATATTTAAATGAGTATATTATACTTAAAATAGGCTTAATGCTTCAGTCACACGCAGAATTCTCACAGGAATGAGGCAAAAATACAGTGTGACCTCATCACGCGTGAACGACATTGGGAAGTGGGATCTTACCCAGTTTTCTGCACCAGCCGGCGTGAAGCTTCCGGAGTTTGACGCCCTTCTGCAGCCCGGTGGCCTTCATAGCGCAATTGCTTGGGTATGTTTGGCCGTCGCTGGCGCACAGCGGCTCGCCCGCCGGGGGGCAGGAGTCGGGCGAGCCGAAGACGTGCGGGCGGCGGGTGAGCGCCTCCACCCTGCACATTGTGTTTAGGCTGTTCTCGCTGTCTTTGCAAGGGTCTGTGGGGACAGAGTTGGCATAAAAATTGCATTTGTCAAATATTGTCCGATTATAAGAAATTCATACTATATATGTATATATACATACACACATACATATATACTGTACATTTATACATATACTGTATATATGTATATGTATCGATGTATATGTATATATGTATGTATATACAGTATATACATTTATACGGTACATATATAAACATATACACATACATATACTGTATATACTGTACATATATACATTTATATATGTACTGTATATGTATGCATGTATATGTATATATGTATGTATATATACATATATACAGTACATATATACACCTATACACATACATATATACTGTACATATATACATTTATATATGTATATGTATGTATATATACATATATATACATGCATGTGTATGTATATATATATATATATATATATATATATATATATATATATATATATATATATATATATATATATATATATGTATGTATATATATATATATATATATATATATATATATATATATATATATATATATATATATATATATATATATATATATATATATATATATATATATATATATATATATATATGTCTTAATAAGATTATCCAAAAAATAGTGCTCGATACCGTGGTAGAGCGCAATATATGTATGTGTGGGAAAAAAATCACAAGACTACTTCATCTCTACAGGCCTGTTTCATGAGGGGTTCCCTCAATCATCAGGAGAAAATCTCCTGATGATTGAGGGAACCCCTAACCCTAACCCACACATACATATATATATATATATATATATATGTGCATATGCATACATACATATATACCTATATATGTATGTATACATATATATATCAATCAATCAATCAATCAATGTTTATTTATATAGCCCTAAATCACAAGTGTCTCAAAGGGCTGCACAAGCCACAACGACATCCTCGGTATAGCCCACATAAGGGCAAGGAAAAACTCACCCCAGTGGGACGTCGATGTGAATGACTATGAGAAACCTTGGAGAGGACCGCATATGTGGGTAACCCCCCCCCTCTAGGGAGACCGAATGCAATGGATGTCGAGTGGGTCTAACATAATATTGTGAGAGTCCAGTCCATAGTGGATCCAGCATAACAGTAAGAGTCCAGTCCACAGTGGGGTCAGCAGGAAACCAGATATATATGTCTTAATAAGGTTATCCAAAAAATAGTGCTCGATACCGTAGTAGAGCGCAATATATGTATGTGTGGGGAAAAAAAATCACAAGACTATTTCATCTCTACAGGCCTGTTTCATGAGGGGGGTACCCTCAATCGTCAGGAGATCTCCTGATATATATATATATATATATGTATATATATATATATATATATATATATATATACATATATATATATATATATATATATATATATATATGTATGTATATATACATACATACATACCTATACATATATAAATGTATATATGTACAGTATGTGTATACGTGTATATATGTACAGTATATAAATTGCTATATACGTTTTTAGGCCCACACCTCTGGTTATTGTGCTAGGTGGTTGAGAAGAAAAGAATACATATATTCTCGGCGCACGTTAGTGTGGCAACATAAAGCACCTCCGAGTGAGCGCGAGATGGTGGTGAAGACAAGGAGAACGATAAAGCGCTAGTTGTCCTTATCAGGCTGCCATCGTAATGGGATTGTGTGTGCGGACGTGGTCACGCCTTCAGACAAGACTCGGGGCTTAATCCTGCTCGCCACGCTTTTGGCATGAGGGAAGACAAAAGATTTATGTGCCGTGCTAAATCACAGTCAAGACATTTTCTATTCACTTAGCGCCGTGTTGAAGTGGGAGAAACCACACGTTTGTTGACAAGAAATAATGAAGTTGTTTGTGTGTTGGCGACACTAACTAGCCACTAACTAGTTCAGATAATCACTCAGTAGAGTTTTACTGAGACGTGGTATTGGGGATCATCTTGTCGCGCAATCTAGCCCAAGGAGAAGGAAAGTCTGGCAGAGACACAAAGATTAGACAGGAACGGACAAAGTGGTCCTGAGGTCTTTCAGGTCCTCACATTGTTTCCTCTCAGGACAAAGTCAAGGCTTGAGGAGACGAGCAAGCAGACTCTTAGAAGTATTCCATTAACCCAGAAGAACATCTCCCTTTAACCCAGAAGAACAGCTCCCATTAACCCAGAAGAAGCACTCCCATTAACCCAGAATAACATCTCCAATTAAACCAGAAGAACAGCTTTCACTAACCCAGAAGAACTGTTCCCATAAACCCAGAATAACAGCTCCCATTAACCCAGAAGACCATCTTCCATTAACCCAGAAGACCATCTCCCATTAACCTAGAAGAACAACTACCATTAAACCAAAATAACAACTCCCATGAACCTAGAAGAACAGCTTCCATTAATCCAGAAGAACAGCTCCCATTAACCCAAAATAGCATCTCCCATTAACCCAGAAGAACATCTTCCATTAACCCAAAGGAACAGCTCCCACTAACCCAGGAGAACAGCTTTCATTTACCCAGGCGAAAATCTTCCATTAACCCAGAAGAACATCTCCGATTAACCCAGAAGACCATCTCCCATTAACCCAGAATAACATCTCCCATTAACCCAGAATAACACCTGTCATTAACTCAGAAGACCATCTCCCATTAAACCAGAAGAACAGCTCCCACTAACTCAGAAGAACAGTTCCCATTAACCCAGAAGAACAGCTTCCATTAACTCTGAAGACCATCTCTCATTAACACAGAATAACAGTTTTCATTAACCTAAAAGACCATCTCCCATTAACCCGGAAGAACAGCTTCCATTAACCCAGAAGAACAACTCCCACTAACCCAGAAGCACAACTCCCACGAACCCAGAAAAACATATATCATTAACCCAGAGGAACATCTCCCATTAACCCAGAAGACCATCTCCCATTAACCCAAAATAACAGCTTCTATTAACCCAAAAGACCATCTCCCATTAACCCAGAAGAACAGCTTCCACTATCCCAGAAGAACAGCTCACATTAACCCAGAAAAATAGCTTACAATAACCCAGAAGAACATCTCCTACTAACCCAAAATAACATATCCCACTAACCCAGAAGAACATCTCCCATTAACCCAGAATAACAGCTCCCATTAACCCAGAAGAACAGCTTCCACTAACCCAGAATAACATCTCCCACCAACCCAAAAGAACATCTCCCATTAACCCAGAAGAACATCTCCCATTAACCCAGAATAACATCTCCCATTAACCGAGAAGAACATCTCCTAATAACCCAGAAGAACACCTTCCATTAACTGAGAAGACCATCTCCCATTAACCCAGGAGAACAGCTTCCATTAACCCAGAAGAACATCTCCCATTAACCCAGAAGAACATATCCCATTAACCCAGAAGAACATCTCCCATTAACCCAGAAGAACATCTCTCATTAACCCAGAATAACATCTTGTGACGACCGGGGCGCATTGTGATGCGGGGTTCGTTCTCTCAGGAATGCAGACGGGCGTCAGACACAGCGTGCAGGTAAGAAAGTATTTATTTAATAATAACTTATACTGGAAAAAAGAAAAGGGTGCTCATAGCACATAAGGCAAAAACTAAAAGAGCTAGCATGGGAGCTAGAAGGTAACAAAAAAGGAGTTTAGCGTGGAAGCTAACAGGTACAGAGCCGGAACAAAAGTCGTCAACTGTTGCACGAAAACAAACTACGAAGCCAGAACGAATGACAGGGAGGACAGACTTAAATAATAATGTCAGTGATGACAAACAGGTGCGTGTCGGGAACAAACGCGGCAGGTGAAAATAATAAGCAGCCATGGCAACAAACTCAGGTGTACAAAACAGGTACTCAAGGAGTCCAAAACTAACCAAAAACACAAGTATCTAGAAAACGTAAACAAAAAATATGATCCGGGCAGCGGATCATAACACATCTCCCATTAACCCAGAAGAACAGCTTCCATTAACCCAGAATAACATCTCCCATTAACCCAGAAGACCATATCCCATTAACCCAGAAGAACAGCTTACACTAACCCAGAAGAACATATCCCATTAACCCAGAAGAACGGCTGCCATTAACCCAGAATGACAGCTCCCATTAACCCACAAGAACAGCTCCCACTAACCCAGAAGAACATCTCCCACTATCCCAAAATAACATATCCCACTAACCCAGAAGAACATCTCCCATTAATCCAGAAGAACATCTACCATTAACCCAGAAGAAAATCTCCCATTAACCCATAATAACATCTCTCATTAACCCAGAGTAATATCTCCCAATAACCCAGAAGAACAGCTTCCATTAACCCAGAAGACCATCTCCCATTAACCCAGAAGAACAGCTTCCACTAACCCAGAAGAACATCTACCACTAACCCAGAAGAATAGCTCTCACTAACCCAGAAGACCATCTCCCACTAACCCAAAAGAACAGCTCCCACTAACCCAGAAGAACATGTCCCATTAACCCAGAAGAACATCTCCCAATAACCCAGAAGAACAGCTTCCATTAACCCAGAATAACATCTCCCATTACCCAGAAGAAAAACTTCCACTAACCCAGAAGAACATCTCCCATTAACCCAGAATAACATCTCCCATTAACCCAGAAGAACAGCTTCCACTAACCCAGAAGAACAGCTCCCATTAACCCAGAAGAACATATCCCACTAACCCAAAAGAACATATCCCATTAAACCAGAAGAACATCTCCCATTAACCTAGAAAAACATCTACCATTAACCCAGAAGAACATCTCCCAATAACCCAGAAGAACAGCTTCTATTAACCCAGAAGACCATCTCCCATTAACCCAGGAGAACAGCTTCCATTAACCCAGAAGAACATCTCCCATTAACCCAGAAGAACATATCCCATTAACCCAGAATAACATCTCCCATTAACCCAGAAGAACATCTCCCATCAACCCAGAATAACATCTCCCATTAACCCAGAAGAACAGCTTCCATTAACCCAGAATAACATCTCCCATTAACCCAGAAGACCATATCCCATTAACCCAGAAGAACAGCTTACACTAACCCAGAAGAACATATCCCATTAACCCAGAAGAACAGCTGCCATTAACCCAGAATGACAGCTCCCATTAACCCAGAAGAACAGCTCCCACTAACCCAGAAGAACATCTCCCACTATCCCAAAATAACATATCACACTAACCCAGAAGAACATCTCCCACTAATCCAGAAGAACATCTACCATTAACCCAGAAGAACATCTCCCATTAACCCATAATAACATCTCTCATTAACCCAGAGTAATATCTCCCAATAACCCAGAAGAACAGCTTCCATTAACCCAGAAGACCATCTCCCATTAACCCAGAAGAACAGCTTCCACTAACCCAGAACAACATCTACCACTAACCCAGAGGAATAGCTCTCACTAACCCAGAAGACCATCTCCCACTAACCCAAAAGAACAGCTCCCACTAACCCAGAAGAACATCTCCCGCTGACCCAAAAGAACAGCTCCGACTAACCCAGAATAACATGTCCCATTAACCCAGAAGAACATCTCCCAATAACCCAGAAGAACAGCTTCCATTAACCCAGAATAACATCTCCCATTACCCAGAAGAAAAACTTCCACTAACCCAGAAGAACATCTCCCATTAACCCAGAATAACATCTCCCATTAACCCAGAACACCATCTCCCACTAACCCAGAAGAACAGCTTCCACTAACCCAGAAGAACAGCTCCCATTAACCCAGAAGAACATATCCCACTAACCCAAAAGAACATATCCCATTAAACCAGAAGAACATCTCCCATTAACCTAGAAAAACATCTACCATTAACCCAGAAGAACATCTCCCAATAACCCAGAAGAACAGCTTCTATTAACCCAGAAGACCATCTCCCATTAACCCAGAAGAACATCTCCCATTAACCCAGAAGAACATCTCCCATTAATCCAGAAGAACATCTCCCATTAACCCAGAATAACATCTCCCATTAACCCAGAAGAACATCTCCCATTAACCCAGAAGAACATCTCCCATTAACCCAGAATAACAGCTCCCATTAACCCAGAAGAACATCTCCCATTAACCCAGAAGAACATCTCCCATTAACCCAGAATAACAGCTCCCATTAACCCAGAAGAACATATCCCACTAACCCAAAATAACACATCCCATTAAACCAGAAGAACATCTCCCATTAACCTAGAAAAACATCTACCATTAACCCAGAAGAACATCTCCCATTAACCCAGAATAACAGCTCCCATTAACCCAGAAGAACATCTCCCATTAACCCAGAAGAACATATCCCACTAACCCAAAATAACATATCTCATTAAACCAGAAGAACATCTCCCATTAACCTAGAAAAACATCTACCATTAACCCAGAAGAACATCTCCCAATAACCCAGAAGAACAGCTTCTATTAACCCAGAAGACCATCTCCCATTAACCCAGAAGAACATCTCCCATTAACCCAGAAGAACATCTCCCATTAACCTAGAAAAACATCTACCATTAACCCAGAAGAACATCTCCCAATAACCCAGAAGAACAGCTTCTATTAACCCAGAAGACCATCTCCCATTAACCCAGAAGAACATCTCCCATTAACCCAGAAGAACATCTCCCATTAATCCAGAAGAACATCTCCCATTAACCCAGAATAGCATCTCCCATTAACCCAGAAGAACATCTCCCATTAACCCAGAAGAACATCTCCCATTAACCCAGAATAACAGCTCCCATTAACCCAGAAGAACATCTCCCATTAACCCAGAAGAACATCTCCCATTAACCCAGAATAACAGCTCCCATTAACCCAGAAGAACATCTCCCATTAACCCAGAAGAACATCTCCCATTAACCTAGAAGAACAGCTTCCAGGATCCATGCTCTCCTGCGGCCTACAAGGAGAGTAATTACACACATGGTGTGTTTTCTGCAGCGCCAGTAAATCAGGGAAGCTGTGTTCCTTGCGGGCCGACTGGTCCTGGATTTATGCCAGCAACCTTCTGTCTGCAGACCCGACTAGTCAACTCTCTCTCCCTCTCTCTCTCCCGCTACCTGGCTCTCCACAATCAGAGGGAGAGAAGAAAACAACAACAATAGCCGTGGGAGTAAACAAGCATTGCTGTAGATAACAAGTACCACGAGGGCCCCATAAATACACATGGAAGGCTGCGGGGGCCACTTTGATACATGTTCTACATTAAAACCTAGACAATATAAGTCAATCACCTATCTGAACACCTCTTAGCTTACCAGTAATAAACCATATTCTACCTAATTTTGCCCTAAATGAAGCATTTTCAAGCATAAAAATGCCTGAAAGAACTACAAATACTAATACAATACTACAGTAGTACTACTAATATTACAGTAGTAGTGTCACTAGACCAGACCAAAACAATCAGACCGCTATTCAGTATCGTGGCCACTGATTGGCCCAGCCTCAGGCAGCATTAGTAATATTAGCATGCTACCTTTTTTGACCAATTTAGCAGCCAAATGCCTCAGACTTGTATAACTTAGTACTTGACACATGCTAAAGTTAGCATGCTAGCATGCTAACATGCTAGCATGCTAACATCAACGTGCTAACTTTTTTTAGCCAATTTATCAGCCGGACACCTCAGAGTCATATGACTTGGTCCTTGACACACGTTAACTGTTAGCATGCTAACATTAACATTCTAGCACGCTAACTTTTTAAACCAATTTAGGAGCTGAATGCCTCAGACTCATTTAACATAGTTAGCGTGTTAACATTTTAACCAAATATCGCAGCCGAACACCTCTGAGTCATATGAATATGTACTTGACACATGCTAACTGTCCGCATGCTAACTTTTTTTAGCCAATTTAACCGCCGAATGCTTCAGACTCATATAACTTGGTACTTGACACATGATAATGTTAGCATGCTGGCATGCTAATATTAACGTGCTATATTTTTTATACAATTTTACTGCCGAACACCTCAGAGGCATATGACTTGGTCCTTAAAGCACGCTAACTGTTAGCATTGTAGGAGCCTAAATGCTGTTTGAGTTAATTTACATTTTTTATGGAAGGTGCTTTATGTTTATTCAGCCAAAATGGGACTAATTACTTTATTTGCATGCTTAGAATAATTATTACATTTGTCTAAGTAATTTGATGACGCAACTGTTTAATTGCATATATGGCGGAAGGATCTGTGTGGTAAAGTGGTTTTTGGACACAAGGTATTATGGGTAATGGCAGTCAGGTGCGGGAGAATTGAGCCACATAGTTTTTTGACCTCACTCTTACTTTTTCTTACTCTTACTTTTTGTAACTCTTTTTTACTGTAACAAACTCACTTCATTTTGCCATTCTTTTGTTCCCACGTCGTTATTGTTTTACGTTTTTGAATGATTGAGTTCACAAGTAAACGATACAAAAGGAAGAGGAGTGTCTGGAGTTTTGTTTGTTGTCGCCGCAGCAAGCGGAAGCAGGAGAAAGTAGAGGAGCGTCAAGCTAAAGGCTTCATTAGGAATCTACAAGCATGCTAACGTTTTTTTTTTAACCGATTTTGCAGCCAAATGCCTCAGACTCATCATTGTTTTCAATATATACATACATTTTTTTATCATTAATTTTTTTAATTAATAAAAAAAAGTCAAAATGGTTTTTATTTTTTCCAAAATGTAAAAATAATTTGTGTTTATTCATTTTTAATAGAAAAAGGAAGTGTCAAAAAGTTGTTTTTTCCCCAAAATGTAAATATATTTTTTTATGTATTCAAAACTTGTATTTTCAAAATATATATTATTTTACCTAAATTTTTTCATAAAAAATAACAGAAATTAAAACGTTTTTTGAATATGTAAATATATTTTTTATTCATTAATTTATGTTTTAAATATTACAAAAAGAAAAGTGAAAGTTTTTTTTTCTAAAAAGAAAATATATTTTTTATTTAGTAATATTTAATATAAAAAGGAAATTAAACAAAGGCTTTTTTCCAATATGTAAATGTATTTTTTATATATAAAAAAAGAAGTGAAAAAGCTTTATTTTTAAAATTTAGATATTTTTTTAATGTATTTCTTGAATAAAAAAGGAAGTACATTTTTTTTCTTTATGTACCTATAAATATTATATTTTTATTTTTAAAAAATGAAAGTGTAAAATGTTTCAAAATGTAAAAAAAGGTTTTGTTTATTCATTTTTAATATAAAAAGGAAGTGTCAAAAAGTATTTTTTTCCAAAATGTAAATACAATTGTATTAATTCATTTATTTTTGTATGCATAAAAAAGGACATGCAAAAGTTTTATTTTAAAGATTTAAGATATATTATTTTATTTGTATTTTTAAAAAATGTAAATATATTTTTATTTATTCATGTATGTTTTAAATATTACAAAAAGCAAGTGAAAAGGTTTTTCTAACATGCAAATACAAATTTTATTTCTTAATTTTTTTATCTAAAAAGGGAATAAAAAAATAAAAAATTCGATATGTAAAATATTTATTTATACATTAAAAGATAGTTAAAAAGTTTTATTTCAAAAATGTAGATATATGTTTTATGTCGCTCTAAAATAAAATAAAGGAAGCAACGTTTTTTTCTATGTGCCATAAGTTTATATTTTTGAAACAAAAAGAAAGTGTAAAAGTTTTTATTTTCAATATGTAAATTCATTGTTATGTAATCACTTTTTCAAAAAAAATTCAGAAACGTAAATTTATGTTTTGTTTATGTGTTTTTAACATAAGAAGATATAAAAAGGAAATGAAAACGTTTTTTTAATATGTACATATATTTAGTATTTATTCATTTATGTTTCAAATATTACAAAAAGGAAGTGGAAAAAGTTGTGTTTACTTATATATAAATACAATTTTTATTTATTTTTTTTAGTATGAAAAGGGAATTAAAAAAAAGTTTTTTTTCAATATGTAAATGTATTTCAAAGTTTTATTTAAAAAAATGTAGATGTATTTTTCATGTTTTTCTTGAACAAAAAAAGAAGTGAATTTTTTTCTATATGTATTATAATTTTTATGAAACAAAAATGAAGTGAAAACATTTTTTTCTAATATGCAAATACATATTTTTTTTTTAAATATATTTTTAGTTGTAAAAAAAAGGGAATACAAAAGTTTTCAAAATGTAAATGTATTCGAAAGTTTTATTTTTTAAATGTAGATATATTTTTTAATGTATTTCTTGAATAAAAAAAGAAGTGACATTTTTTTCGATATGTATTACATTTTCTGAAAACAAACGTTTTTTTTCAAATATGTATATATATATATTTTTTGTGTATTTAAGGGAATAAGCGGTAGAAAATGGATGGATGGATGGAAAAAAATATATGTAAATGTATTTTTTTAAATAAAAATGAATACATAAATAAGGAAGTGAAAACGTTTTTTCAAATATGTAAATGTATTGTTTAAAAATAAAAATGAATAAATAAATAAAGAAGTGAAAACGTTTTTTTAATATGTTAATATATATATTTTTTCAAATAAAGTCGAATAAATAAATAAAGTGAAAACGTTTTTTTTCAATATGTAAATGTTTTTGAAAGTTTTATTTTTTTAAATGTTGATTTATTTTTCATGTATTTCTTGAATAAAAAAATAAGTGAAATTTGTTTGTATATGTTTTCTATATGTATTATATTTTTTATGAAACAAAAATTAAGTGAAAAGTTTTTTTTATAATATGCAAATATACATTTTTTACATTTATTTGTAGTAATATAGGAAATAAAATAAAAATCTAAATAAAATGTATTTGAAAGTTTTATTTTTACAATTTAATTTTGTATGTATTTCTTGAATAAAAAAGGAAGTAAGATTGTTTTCTATATGTATTATGTTTTTGAAAACAAACGTTTGTTTTTTTCAATTTATAAATACATATTCTTTTGTATATTCATTTTTCAAATATAAAAAAAACAAAGTAAAAAAGTATTTTTTAAATATGTAAATGTTTTTTTTTTTTAAATAAAAATTAATTAATAAATAAGGAAGTGGAAAAAGCTTGTTTTAATATGTAAATGTAATAGTTAAAAATAAAAATGAATAAATGAATAAGGAAGTGAAAAAGTTTGTTTTCAATATGTAAATGCATTTGAAACTTTTATTTTCAAAAATATAGATATATTTTTTAATGTATTTCTTGAATAAAAAAATAAGTAAACATTTTTTCTATATGTTTACTATATGTATTATTAAGTAAAGTTAAGTTAAAGTACCAATGATTGTCACACGCACACGAGGTGTGGTGTGATTTGTCCTCTGCATTTGACCCATCCCCTTGTTCACCCCCTGGGAGGTGAGGGGAGCAGTGGGCAGCAGCGATGCCACGCCCGGGAATCATTTTTGGTGATTTAACCCCAATTCCAACCCTTGATGCTGAGTGCCAATCAGGGAGGTAATGGGTCCCGTTTTTTAATAGTCTTTGGTAGGACTCGGCCGGGATTTGAACTAACAACCGATCTCAGGGCGGACACTCTAACCACGAGGCCACTGAGTAGGTCATTATATTTTTATGAAACAAAAATTATGTGAAAAGTTTTTTTTATGATATGCAAATATTTTTTTTTCAAATTTATTTTTAGTAGTATAAAAAGGGAATAAAAAAAGTTCAATAAATGTTCAAGTAAATGTATTTGAAAGTTTTCTTTTTTAAATTTATACACATTTTTTATGTATTTTTTGAATAAAAAAGGAAGTGCATTTTTTTCTATATATATCATATATTTCTTAGAAAACAAACGTTTTTTTATATATTTGCTTTGTATATTTATTTTTAAAATATAAAAAAACGTACAAAAATATGTAAAAAAAAACATTTTTTAATAAAAATTAATAAATAAAGTAAAAAAGTTTTTTTTTAATAAGTAAATGTCTTTTTTTAAATAAAAATTAATAAATAAAGTGAAAACGTTTTTTTCAAATTAGTAAATTCTTTTTTATATATAAAATGAAAAAATAAAGTGAAAAAGTTGTTTTTAATATGTAAATGTATTTTTTTTAATCAAATGAATAAATAAAGAGAAAAAGTTTTTTTAAATATGTAAATGTATTTTTAAATACAAATGAATACAACAATTGAAAACGTTTTTTTAATATGTAAATTTATTTTTTTATAAAAATGAATAAAGTGTTTTTTTTTTTAGACAAAAATGAAAAAATAAAGTGAAAAAGTTTTTTTTAAATAAGTAAATGTAATTTTTTTAAATGAATACATAAAGTGAAAATGTTTTTTTTATGTAAATGTTTTGTTTTTTTAATAAAAATTAATAAATAAAGTGAAAAGTTTTTTAAACATGCAAATGTATTTTTTTGGATACAAATTAATAAATAAAGTGAAAACATTTTTTTAAATATGTAAATGTATTTTCTTAAATACAAATTAATTAATAAAGTGAAAAAGTTGTTTTAAATAAGTAAATTTTTTATTTTTATTAAAATGAATAATTAAAGTGAAAACGTTTTTTAATCAGTACATTTTTTTTGTATAAAAAAGGTTTTTTTTAAATATGTAAATGTATTTTTTTAAATAAAAATTAATAAATAAAGTGAAAACGTTTTTTTTAAATAAGTAAATGTATTTTTTTTTATAAAAATGAATAATTAAAGTGAAAAGTTGTTTTTAAATATGTAAATTTATTTTTATTGTAATAAAAACGAATAAATAAAGTGAAAACGTTTTTTAAATAAGTAAATGTATTTTTTTTTTATAAAAATGAAAAAAGTGAAAACAATTGTTTTAAATATGTAAATGTATTTTTTAGATAAAAATGAATAAATAAAGTGAAAGTTTTTTAAAAATATGTAAATGTATTTATTTTTATAAAAATGTATAAATAAAGTAAAAAAGTTTTTTGTATGTAAATGTATTGTTTGAAAATGAAAATGAATAAATAAAGTGAAAACGTTTTTTTTAATATGTAAATGTATTTTTTTTATAAAAATGAATAAATAAAGTGAAAACCTTTTTTTTAAATATGTAAATGTATTTTTTTAGATAAAAATTAATAAAGTGAACAAGTTTTTTTTAATATGTAAATGTATTTCTTTTTTATAAAAATGAATAAATAAAGTGAAAACGTTTTTTTAAATATGTAAATGTATTTTTTTAGAAAGATGAATAAATTAAGTGAAAACGTTTTTTTTTTAAATAAGTAAATGTATATATTTTTTATTAAAAATTAATAAATAAAGTGAAAATGTTTTTTTTTTTGTTATGTAAATGTATTGTTTTTAAATAAAAATGAATAGATACAGTTGTATGGGATAGTTGTGATGTACTGGTGTGGATGTGTGAAGAAGAGTGGACCTCCCGTGGAACAAAAGAGAAACCATCTCACCACACGGTCCCTGGTGCTGCAGTCTGATGTTCCTCTGGTTCTTGCAGGCGTACTCATGCAGCTCACACTCGCTGCCGTAGTCCTTCCCGTCGCTGCCGCACACCGTCTGGGCCGGCCTGCCCCCGCAGCCCAGAGGACACATGCACTTGGCCGACAGGCCGTCTGAGGACTGCACACAGGTGCTGCCGTAGCTGCAGCTCACCTGTGTGCAGGCATCTCTCAGAGCTTCGCAGGGAGAGAGAGAGAGAGAGAGAGAGAGAGAGAGAGGTTTTAGAGGCAGACTGTGCTTGATGGCACTCGTGCCATGGTCTTGAAGTGGCATTGAGTGTGTGACACCTCTTGAAGGGAGGATTTAGTTACGCCTCGCTCTGATTCAGGGCGCTCGGAATTCCAAACATGCTTTCCCGCTACGCTGTGGCGAGCTTTAATGGGGAAGGGAGCCGCCGCTGATTATTTACCGTGCCACAAAATGAGTCCAAGAGGGGAAGTGGGAAACGTTTTCTTCCCCCGAGGACTTTTGTCTAATTAAAGCGTGTCGCTGGACACACTTGAAATGTCCACGCAGCTTTTCTGATGAATGGCAGTCGACTACAGCCGTCGTTTCGCCGCCAGACATCGTTCTGAATGTGGTCTCCCGTGAGAAGAGACGCCGAACGCCTTTTTCCTTTGCACCTTGCAAGTGTCCCGCCATAAAAGGGATGTATTTTTCATGTATTTCTTCAATAAAAGAAGAAAAGAAAGAAAAATAACAATAATATTTCAAATTGATCAGCAACATCAAGTCAGGAGCAAACTACTTAAACTCACTTGAAGCTACAAAACAAAAGTAAATAAAAGGACACAGAAAGTTGAATACAATCTATTCAGGCTGGAAATGACTTTTTAGAGAGGCGGGTGTGAGACGTGAGCGGCGGGTGTGAGACGTGAGCGGCGGGTGTGAGACGTGAGCGGCGGGCGAGAGACGTTTCCGAAGAAGAAAGAAGCTGCTCTTCATCAAAGCACATCACATCACTTCAAGTCCTTGGCGCGCTACTTGGCACAGCCGCTAACGAGCCCCATTTCCTTCAATATTCCTTCCGGATTCCAGAAGTCCTGTCAGACCTCGTTTGAAGGCGTTCCAACGCTACTTCAAAATGAGAAAAAAAAAGGTGCCGGCAGGAATCATGGAGTCATTGTGCGCTGCTAGCCGCCGTGACGCGCTAATTGCGCTGCAACAATGAAGCGCTGATGGTGCTCGCGGGGTTCTGTGGAAACCACCTCGCCTCATACGCATTTTGAGGTTGTCTACCATTCGCAAAAACACGTGTTATTTTTCCATGCATTCTAAATCGTAAATAAATGCTAACAAAAGTCGGCTAACAATGGAGGTAATGGAAGTTGCTCTCTTTCGCCTATAAAGCGCCCGGAAAACCTCCATCAAGGTTTTATAAAATCCCGACTTTTTGACACTTAGAAAATCCCGAATTTTTGACACTAAAAAAAATCCAGACTTCTGGACAAAAAAAAATCCAGATTTTTTAACATTTAGAAATAATCCGGATTTTTTGACATTCAGAAAAAAAATCCAGACTTGGACACTTGGAAAAAAATCCCGATTTTTTTGACACCTCAGAAAAAATCCAGATTTTTGGACAAAAAAAAAAATCCAGATTTTTGGACAAAAAAAAAAAATCCAGATTTTTTGACAATTAGAAATAATCCCGATTTTTTGACATTTAAAAATAATCCCGATTTTTTTTTTGTCATTTAGAAAAAAATCCAGATTTTTTGACACTTGGAAAATCCAGATTTTTTGACATTTAGAAAAAAATACAGATTTTTTGACACCTCAGAAAATCCAGATTTTTTGACACCTTCAGAAAATCCAGATTTGTTGACAGTTAGAAACAAATCCATACTTTTTGACATTTAGAAATAATCCCGATTTTTTGACAAAAAAACCCCCTGATTTTTTGACAAAAAACCCCCAGATTTTTGGACAAAAAATATCCATATTTTTTGACACTTTGAAGAAATCCCGACTTTTTGACAAAAAACATCCCTACTTTTTGACATTTAGAAAAAATTCCGACTTTTTGACATTTAGAAATAATCCCGATTTTTTGACATTTAGAAATAATCCCGATTTTTTGACACTTGGAAAAAATTCAGACTTTTTGACCAAAAAAATCCAGACTTTTTGACCAAAAAAATCCAGACTTTTTGACACTTAGAAAATATTCCGACTTTTAGACACTTAGAAAAATTCCCGTCTTTTTGACACTTAGAAAAGTGTCATGTAATGTTATTCACCACTTCACACGTTCATAATCAAGCAACGTTAAACGGGCCCTCGTGCGACTCAGGGTTAATGTTCGTCCGACCCAATGCCAAACATTTCAGGAAGGTTACGTCCGTTCTAACTTTCCACCACCAGGGGGCGATGTTGTAGTCGTGGTCAGACCCCAACCTTAAAACCTCAAATCCATTTGGAAGGAGATGGAATTATCTCAAGTGCGGTAATGACAGTGTGAAGGTTATGGCGAGGAGCGGTTTTCGCCGGTAGGCTCCACCCACCACGAATGGGTACCAATGAGTACTTCAGGGTGTCGCCATAGTCATCTGTACCGATTCTGATCAGGATCTGAAGTCGCGGAGTCGAGGTTATTAACGTTGAAAGTTGCGTGGCGAACCATTGGATCAAAGTTTGGCGCCAAGCCACAGCCACATCCTAAGGCGTAGGCGAGATTCTTCGCAACTGGTTGTCGCTCATCTGCCTCGTGTTCGCCATTTTAATTTGGACTCATTCGGTCAAAGTCCCGAGGAGGAGTTTGCTAAAGTATATATATATATATATATATATATATATATATATATATATAATGAGGTCCACAAGTATTTACACACCCTGCAATTTTGCAAGTTCTCCCACTTATAAATTGGGGAGAGGTCTGAAATGTTCATCATAGATGTATTTCCACTGTTAGAGACTTAATCTAAAAGAAAACATCAGGAAATCACATCGTATGATTTTTTAATGATTTATTTGTATGTTACTGGGGTTCATAAGTATTTGCACACATGAGAATCAGCAATAATTATGACTCTCAAAGAGCTGACAGTCTACTTTAAAAAAAAAAGTCCACCTTGACCCCACAACTAATCACCTGTGCAGCCCACAGTCAGTCAAAATCCAACTGCTACAATGGGCAAGACCTAAGAGCTGTCAAAAGAGGCCAGAGACAAAATTGTAGAGCTCCACAAAGCTGGAAAAGGCTATGGGACAATTGGGAAGCAGCTTTGTGAGAAATAGATCATCTGTTGCAGCAATTGTTAGAACATGGAAGAGGCTAAACATGACTGCTAATCTACCTCGGACTGCGGCTCCATGTAAGATCTCTCCTCGTGGGGCATCACTCATGAGAAGAAAAGTGAACAATCAGCCCAGAACTACACGACAGGAGCTGATGAATGACCTGAAGAGAGCTGGGACCACTGTTTCCAAGGCTACTATCAGTAGAACACTAGGGTGTAGTGGTTTACAATCATGCATCGCACGGAAGGTTCCCCTGTTTAAGTCAGCCCATGTCCGAAGTTTGCCAATGGCCATGTGGATGATCCAGAGGAGTCATGGGGGAAAGTCACGTGGTCTTTTTGGTATAAACTCCACTCGTCGGGTTTGGAGGAAAAAGAAGGATGAGTATCATCCCAAGAATACCATCTCTACAGTGAAGCATGGGGATGGAAGCATCATGCTTTGGGGGTGCTTTTCAGCAAAGGGGACAGGACGTCTGCACTGTATCAAGGAGAGCATGAACGGGGCCATGTACTGAGAGATTTTGGCCAAAAACCTCCTTCCCTCAGTCAGAGCATTGAAGATGGGTGGTGGCTGGGTCTTCCAACATGACAATGACAGCCAGGATAACCAAGGAGTGGCTCCATACCAAGCATATCAAGGTTCTGGAGTGGCCTAGCCAGTCTCCAGACCTAAATTCAATAGAAAATCTTTGGAAGGAGCTGAAACCTTGTGCTGCTGGGCGACTGCCTCGAAACCTGACAGATCTAGAGAAGATTCGTATGGAGGAGTGGGCCAAAATCCCTGTTGCCGTGTGTGCAAACCTGCTGAAGAACTATAGGAAACGTTTGACCGCTGTAATTGCATTCTGCACTAAATATTAACACTGATGTTCTCATGTGTGCAAATACTTATGAACCCCAGTAACATACAACTAAATCATAAAAAAATCATACAATGTGATTTCCGGATTTTTCTTTTTAGATTATGTCTCTAACAGTGGAAATACATCTATGATGAACATTTCAGACCTTTCCCTAATTTCTAAGTGGGAGAAGTTGCAAAATTGCAGGGTGTGCAAATGTGTATGAATGTATATATATATACACATAAACATATATTTACACAAACACATATATATACACATATAACTTTTATGGACAGAATTTCTAGGCGCAGTCAAGGCGTTGAGGGGATCTGGTTTGGTGGCTGCAGGATTAGGTCTCTGCTTTTTGCAGATGTTGTGGTCCTGATGGCTTCATCTGGCCAGGATCTTCAGCTCTCACTGGATCGGTTCACAGCCGAGTGTGAAGCGACTGGGATGAGAATCAGCACCTCCAAGTCCGAGTCCATGGTTCTCGCCCGGAAAAGGGTGGAGTGCCATCTCCGGGTTGGGGAGGAGATCTTGCCCCAAGTGGAGGAGTTCAAGTACCTCGGAGTCTTGTTCACGAGTGAGGGAAGAGTGGATCGTGAGATCAACAGGCGGATCGGTGCGGCGTCTTCAGTAATGCGGACACTGTATCGATCCGTTGTGGTGAAGAAGGAGCTGAGCCGGAAGGCAAAGCTCTCAATTTACCGGTCGATCTATGTTCCCATCCTCACCTATGGTCATGAGCTTTGGGTTATGACCGAAAGGACAAGATCACGGGTACAAGCGGCCGAAATGAGTTTCCTCCGCCGGGTGGCGGGGCTCTCCCTTAGAGATAGGGTGAGAAGCTCTGCCATCCGGGGGGAGCTCAAAGTAAAGCCGCTGCTCCTCCACATCGAGAGGAGCCAGATGAGGTGGTTCGGGCATCTGGTCAGGATGCCACCCGAACGCCTCCCTAGGGAGGTGTTTAGGGCACGTCCGACCGGTAGGAGGCCGCGGGGAAGACCCAGGACACGTTGGGAAGACTATGTCTCCCGGCTGGCCTGGGAACGCCTCGGGGTCCCACAGGAAGAGCTGGACGAAGTGGCTGGGGAGAGGGAAGTCTGGGCTTCCCTGCTTAGGCTGCTGCCCCCGCGACCCGACCTCGGATAAGCGGAAGAAGATGGATGGATGGATGGATATATATATTACATATATACACTCATGTATATCTTTTGACCATGTACTATTTGACCCAGTGGACTTGTTTGCTCTTTATTCTAAAGAGAGTGAATAATTCTTCATCAGGGATCACTTTTGTGGAGGCCTTGTTGTTATGTAAACAAAGGACAATGCTCCGGTGGAAGTGAGACCAACGCTGTGACATGTGTCTGTTTCAATGGTCACAGTTTATATGTCTGCAGTAACTCCTTCTTGCTAACAGGAAAAAATATAGTCCAAAAACAGAATACATTCAGTGGTTGTAATGCAAGAGGAGCAAAAAGGGGAAGAGATAAAGTGTGACACACAGTCCTGGTTGCCAATTAAATGAGTTCCTATCTCCACACACCATCTCAGTGCGGGTGAAACAGCAGCGAGATAATGAGCAAAGTGCAGATAACATTGAGATAAAGATGACACTTTAGCACAAATGAGGCACGTTAGCATGACAGGAGATGTTTTTTTTAATTCTGCAATTATAGCATCTTTGCTAACGAGGTCATTCTTTTTTGTGGATCAAAGAAACATTTTTGTTTTTTCTGAATCCTTTTTTCCTCTAAGATTTTCACTGAAGGCACTTTTTCAGATAGAATTTTATACACGAAAAAATGTTTTATGTTGACTATGTTTATATATATATATATATATATATATATATATATATATATATATATATATATATATATATATATATATATATATATATATATATATATATATAATTAAGCACTTATTTGTAATGTTGCCTATCCTCTACAATCCTAATGTTAGACTAGAACATATATATATATATAAATATAAAAATATATATATACTTCATATGTATATATAGATGTAAGCACAAGTTAACACTTGCAGGGCATATATATATATATTAATTATTATATATATATATAATATATATATATATATATATATATATAACATATATAATATATATATATATATAACATATATATATATATATATATATATATATATATATAATTATTATATATAAATACTAATTATTATAAAGGACTCAAAGGACTCCAAGGACATCACAGGACTCCAAGAACATCATAAGACTTTAAAGGCCCTCTCCATCCGAGAAGAGGATGTACGCTGGCAGTTCTTGAAGCTGAATACGCGGAAGGCCCCCGGGCCGGATGGTGTCTCCCCCTCCACTCTCAGACACTGCGCAGATCAGCTGGCTCCTGTCTTCACTGACATTTTTAACACGTCTCTGGAGCTATGCCGCGTGCCGTTCTGCTTTAAGACCTCCACCATTGTCCCTGTCCCCAAGAAAGCACGGATCACAGGACTTCATGACTACAGGCCGGTTGCGCTGACGTCTGTGGTCATGAAGTCCTTTGTGCGCTTGGTCCTGCCCCACCTCAAGGACATCACCGGCCCCCTCCTGGACCCACTGCAGTTTGCCTACAGAGCCAACAGGTCTGTGGATGATGTAGTGAACCTGGCCCTCCACTTCATCCTGGAGCATCTGGACTCCCCAGGAACCTACGCTAGGATCCTGTTTGTGGACTTCAGCTCTGCCTTCAACACCATCCTCCCTGGACTGATACGAGACAAGCTCTACCAGCTCAGCGTGCCCACTCCCTCTGCAGTTGGATCATTGACTTCCTGACAGACCGAAGACAGCACGTGCGGCTGGGAAAGATTGTCTCGGACAGTCGAACCACAAACACTGGTACTCCTCAGGGCTGTGTACTCTCCCCCTGGCTCTTCTCCCTGTATACAAACTGCTGCTCCTCCAGTCACCAGTCCGTAAAACTGCTCAAGTCATCGGGCTCATCTCGGATGGCGATGAAACCGCCTATAAGAGAGGTGGACCAGCTGGCGTCCTGGTGCAGCCTCAACAACCTGGAGCTGAACTCCCAGAAAACAGTGGAGATGATCATGGACTTCAGGAAAGTCACAGCCCCATCATCCCCCCTCACCCTGACTGACTCTCCCACCCCCGTCTCCATTGTGTACTCCTTCCGTTTCTTGGGCACCACCATCACCCAAGACCTCAAGTGGGAGCCGACCATCAGCTCCCTCATCAAGAAGGCCCAGCAGAGGATGTACTTCCTGAGGCAGCTGAGGAAACTCAAGGTGCCGACCGAGATGCTGGTGCAGTTTTACTCAGCCATGCCGACCGAGATGCTGGTGCAGTTTTACTCAGCCATCATCGAGTCCATCCTCACCTCCTCCACCACCGTGTGGTTCCTCGGCGCCACAGTCCAGGATAAACATCGACTGCAGCGCATCATACATGCTGCTGAGAAGGTTATTGGCTGCAAGCTCCCATCCCTCCAGGACCTGTTCTCCTCCAGGACGAGGAGGCGTGTGGGTCGGATCACAGCTGACTCTTCTCACCCTGGACACAAACTATTCTCCCCTCTCCACTCAGGCAGGAGACTACGGTCCATCCAGACCCACACCTCCCGCCACCTGAACAGTTTTTACCCCTCGGCCATCATGAACATGAACAATAACTCCTAACAGTAGCTCCTTTGAATTCCTTCTAAGTCTATAACAAGATCTGATAGCTCAGTTACAGCTCTTGTTATTACCAAATCTGTGTTATATGTGTTTTATGTTGCACGATCGCAAAAATTCCTAGTTTGTGAACCCGTTCTCAAACAATGGCAATAAAACTATTCTGATTTAGATTCTGATTCTGATTATATATATACAGTATATATATATATATATATATATATATATATATATATATATATATATATATATATATATATATATACATATATATATATATATATATATATATATGTTCTAGTCTTACATAAGGATTGCGGAGGACAGGCAACATTACAAATAAGTGCTAAATTATATATATATACAAAAAAATAATCTCCTTCTCACCTCGGTGGGGTGGTATCTGTGCCATCCTCAAGCTCGGGTCCTCTACCAGAGAGGCCTGGGAGTTTGAGGGTTCTGCACAGTATCTTGGCTCTTCCTAGGACTGCACTCTTCTGGACTGAGGCTTCAGATGTTGTTCCTGGGTTCTGTTGGAGCCACTCTCCCAGTTTGGGGTTTACTGCTCTGAGCGCCCCTGCTACCACGGGGACCACGCTCGCCTTGACCTTACACATCCGTTCCAGCTGATTTTTCAACCCTTGGTACTTCTCAAGTTTCTCGTGTTTCTTCTTCCTGATTTTGGTGTCAGCTGGGATTGCCACATCTATCACCACCGCCCTTTTCTGCTCTTTGTCCACCACCACTATGTCCGGTTGGTTAGCCAGAAGCTGTTTGTCAGTCTGGAAGCTGAAGTCCCACAGAACATTGGCCCTGTTGTTCTCAGCCACCTTCTGTGGTATGGGTACTTCTATTCCATACTGGTTGCATATGTTCCTGTATACTCTCCCAGCCACATGGTTGTGCCTCTCCATGTACGCTGATCCAGCTAGCATCTTACAGCCTGCTACTATGTGCTGGACTGACTCAGGGGTTTCTTTGCACAGTCTGCATCTTGGGTCTGATCTACTCTGGTAGATCCTGGCCTCTGTGGCTCTTGTGCTTATGGCCTGTTCTTGTGCTGCCATGATTAGTGCCTCTGTGCTGTCTGCGAGTCCAGCATTTCCCAGCCACTGGTAGGATTTCTTGATATCAGCCACTTCCTCTATCTGACGGTTGTACAAGCCATTTAGGAGCTTGTCCATCCAGGTTGTCTGCTCCGCCTCTTCTGCACTCTCATCAGGGTTCTGCTGCCTGAGACATTCACTTAGCAGTTCATCCTTCGGGGCCATTTTTTCGATGTATTCTCGAATTTTCGATGTTTCATCCTGGACTGTGGCCTTGACGCTCACTAGCTCTCAGCCTCCCTCTTTCCGCATAGTGTATAGCCTCAGGGTGCTGGACTTGGGGTGGAACCCTCCGTACATGGTGAGGAGCTTTCTTGTCTTGATATCTGTGGCTTCTATCTCCTCCTTTGGCCATCTTATGATACCAGCGGGGTATCTGATGACTGGTAGTGCGTACATGTTGATGGCGTGGACTTTGTTCTAACCATTCAGCTGACTTTTCAGGACCTGCATTACTCTCTGGAGGTATTTGGCTGTGGTTGACTTCCTTGTGTCCTCTTCATGGTTTCCATTTGCCTGTGGGATGCCAAGGTACTTGTAGCTGTCTTGGATATCACCTATGTTTCCCTCTGGTAGGTCTATCCCCTCAGTCCTGATCATCTTGCCTCTCTTTGAGACCATCCGGCCACACTTGTCCAATCCGAATGACATCTCTATGTCATCGCTGTAGATCCTGGTGGTGTGGATCAGTGAGTTTATTTCTCGTTCGCTCCTGGCATACAGCTTGATGTCATCTATGTAGAGCAGGTGGCTGATTGTTGCTCCACTATGGAATCTGTACCCTAGCCGCTCTTCGTAATGATCTGACTGAGGGGGTTTAGGCCTATGCAGAACAGCAGTGGTGATAGCGCATCTCCTTGGTGTATGCCGCACTTGATGTTGACTTGGGCAACCGGCTTTGAATTGGCCTCTAGGGTTGTCTTCCACATTTCCATCGAGTTCTGGTTGAAGGCCCTTAGGTTCCTGTTGATCTTATACAGTTCCAGACATTCCAGTATCCATGTGTGCGGCATTGAGTCATAGGCTTTCTTGTAGTCAATCCAGGCAGTGCACAGGTTGGTCTGTCTCTTCTTACAGTCTCGGGCAACTGTTTTATCAACCAGAATTTGGTGCTTGGCTCCTCTGGTATTACTGCCAATTCCTTCTGTGCCTCACTCATGTATTGAGCCACATGCCTACTCATTGTTGCCGCAATGATGCCTGACAGGGCCTTCCATGTTGTGCAGAGACAGGTAATTGGCTGGTAGTTGGATGGGATGGGTCCCTTCTGGGGGTCCTTCATGATTAGGACTTCCAGACTTCCAGATTTCCAGTATTTTTCCACCTCAGCTCTTGGTGAGTCTGACCGGTTGTTGTTTCCCTACCACTGAGAGTACACCTTGGCTGGTTCAGTGGAGAACAGCTTTTGTATTCTCCTGGCCTCTCCCTCCTTGGTGTATCTCTTCAACCAGCTGTCCAGAGCTGTTAGTCATTGCTTGGCAGTTTCGAGTGCCTCTGGTATGGAGAGTGAGTTGTACTTCCTGGGTGCCCCTTTATTCACCATGTTTCCTTTTTGTAGTTCTGCTAGCTGGCTAACTTCTCTCCGTGCTGCCTTTATCTTGGCCTCTAACCGTCTCTTCAATTGTGGGTACTGCTTGTTATGTCCCGAGCCCACCTTGTACCCAAGCATCTCCATGATTACCGTTGCTGTACGGTGTATCAGCTTGTTGGTCTCTGTGATGGTTCCTGTGGGGATTGTCTTCAGAGCAGCATTCACATCCACTAGTAGATCTTCTGAAGGTACTTGGCAATTCAGCTTTGGTATTCGTCGGGGGCTCCAGTTTACTAGTTGGGTCACGATCTTCCTTCTCAGGTCAGCAGCACTTCTATTAAGGCTGTCGGTATCTGTTGGGGCTTTAATAATAATAATAATAATACCTGGGATTTATATAGCGCTTTTCTAAATACCCAAAGTCGCTTTACATGTGTGTGTGTGTGTGGGGGGGGGGGGGGAGACACACGATAAAAACAACGTTATTAGAAAAAAATAAAAATAAAAATAAAAATAAAAATAAAAATAAAAATAAAAATAAAAATAAAAATAAAAATAAATAAATAAATAAGAGACACCTAGGGCAGGGTCAGTTTGGAAAGGCTAATGTGAAGAGGTGAGTTTTTAGGGTGGCTTTGAAGGTAGGGAGGGAGGGGGCATCTCTGATGTGCCTGGGGAGAGCGTTCCAGAGAGAGGGGGCAGCCACGGAGAAGGCCCTGTCGCCCCAGGTTCGGCGCCTGGTCTTGGGGACCTCAAGGAGGCCAGCATCACTAGACCTGAGGGAACGGGATGGGACGTGTGGCTGGAGGAGGTCAGAGAGGTAGGGTGGTGCCAGGTTATGGAGTGCCTTGTAGGTGGTGAGGAGTATTTTAAAGGTGATTCTGTATTTGACAGGCAGCCAGTGGAGGTCATGAAGGACAGGTGTGATGTGCTCTCTGGAGCGGGTTCCGGTGAGCAGGCGGGCAGCAGAGTTCTGGACGTATTGCAGTTTGTTGAGGGTTTTGGAGGTGATGCCGTAGAGGATGCTGTTGCAGTAGTCTAGCCGGGATGAGATGAAGGCGTGGATGAGGGTTTCGGCAGCAGAGGATGTGAGGGAGGGCCGGAGACGGGCAATGTTTCTGAGGTGGAAGAATGCAGTTTTGGTGATGTGGTTTACGTGGGGGAGGAGTGAAAGGGTAGCGTCGAAAATTACACCTAGATTGCGGATGTGGGTGGAGGTAGTGACAAGGGAGCCGTCGATGTGTAACGAAAAGTCCTGAGTGGAGCGAGTGAGGGAGTCAGGGCCAATGATAATTATTTCAGATTTGTTGCAGTTGAGTTTTAGAAAGTTTTTTTGCATCCAGGTTTTTATGTCTGTGAGGCAGGTGGTGAGGGTGGAGTGGGTGGCTGTGGTGATGGTCGTGGTGGAAATGTATAGTTGTGTGTCGTCGGCATAGCAGTGAAATTGAAGGCCGTGGTGTCGGAGGATCTGACCGAGGGGTAGGAGGTAGATGGTGAAGAGTAGGGGGCCAAGTACTGAGCCCTGGGGGACGCCGTGGGTGACTGGGGCAGTGGAGGAGGTGCAGTTGTTGGTTGAGATGAATTGCTGACGGTCAGAGAGGTAGGATTTCATCCAGGAGAGGGCAGTGCCGGATAAACCAAGGGAGGAGTGGAGGCGTGTTAGGAGGATGGAGTGGTTGATGGTGTCGAAGGCAGAACTGAGGTCGAGGAGGATGAGGATGGAGAGGGAACCAGAGTCGGCAGAGAGGAGGATGTCATTGGTGACCTTGAGGAGGGCAGTTTCTGTGCTGTGGAGTGAGCGGAAGCCGGATTGGAACTTTTCGTATAGGTTATTGTGGTGAAGGTGGGATTTGATTTGGGAGGCAACTGCACGTTCGAGAATTTTAGAGAGGAAGGGGAGGTTGGAGATGGGCCTGTAGTTGTTGGGGGAGTTGGGGTCGAGACCGGGTTTCTTGAGAATGGGGGTGATGGCAGCCAGCTTGAGGGCAGGAGGGACAGAGCCAGTGGATAGGGAGGAGTTAATTATAGTGATGATGAGAGGTGAGAGTGAGGGGAGGCAGGCTATGACTAAAGTGGATGGGATTGGGTCGAGGATGCAGGTGGAGGCTTTCATACCAGAAGTTATGGAGGATAGGTCAGTTGTGGTGATTTCGGAGAAGAAGTTGAGTGGGTGGTTGGAGAGTAAAGGGGGGGCATGATCAGGGGTAGTGGAGAAGGTGGGAGAGGAGGCAGCCAGTTCAGAGTGGATGGTGTTGATTTTTGATTGAAAAAATGATAAAAATTCTTCACATTTGCTGGTGGTGAATGAGGTGGTGGTGGTGTCCATGGGTTTGAGGAGTTTGCTTACGGTAGAGAAGAGTATCTTGGGGTTGTTGCTGCCGGATTGTATGACGGAGGAGTAGTGGGAAGTGCGTGCATTGTTGAGGGCATCTCTGTATTCCTGTTGGTGTAGTGTGTAGATGTCCAGGTGAACAGTGAGACCGGTTTTCTTTGAGAGCCGTTCAAGCTGCCGGCCCTTGGCTTTTAGGTGACGGAGGTGGTCAGTGTACCAGGGGGCGGTGTGGGTGTAGGAGACAGTTTTGGTTTTTATGGGGGCGAGTTGATTGAGACAGGAGGAGAGTGCGCTGTTGTAGCTGTTAACCAGTTCAGTGGGGGAGGCGTTCAAAGTGAGGGTGTGATCGGAGGTGGTGTCAGTCAGTAGGGCAGAAAGAGAGGGGGGGTGGATTGATTTCATGTTCCGGTATGATATGGAGCGTTGCTGCTTGATAAGGGGGGTGGGGATGTCTATGTCCAGGGTGAGGGCCAGGTGGTCTGAGAGGATGTCTGTAAGGTTGAAGCTGGTGAGGTTGCTGATGGAGAGTCCAATGGTGCAAATTAAGTCCAGGGTGTGTCCTTTTTTGTGGGTGGGGAAGTCAACGTGTTGAGTGATATTAAATGAGTTGAGAATGTCCAGAAATTCAGTGGCAGTTTTGCAGGTGGTGGAGTCGACATGAATGTTGAAATCTCCCAGTAGGATGACTGAAGGTGAAATGGCACAGAGTTGGGTGAGAAATTCAGAGAGATCGGAAAGGAATGCAGAGTTGTGTTTAGGGGGGCGGTAAATGATTGCAGTGACCAGGGGTTTGGGGCCAGGCAGCTTGAATGACTGGTGCTCAAAGGAGGAGGGGGTTGTGATGGTTTCAGCAGTGGGTTTCAAGTGTTGGCGGTATATTGTAGCTATACCACCACCAGGACCGTCACGTGGTTTATCCATGTAGGTGTATCCTTTGTACTCAATCTCTGGTTGTGGGGATGATGATGATAATGGCATCTACCCGCTGACCTGTCGTCCTGGCTCCCCCTTGCCGTAGCATTGTTGTTGTATTTTTTATGTATGTTTTGTATGTTTCTTTGTTAGCCTTGATTGTGGGTTTCGAAGTATCCAATGGTCTCACATTCGCTGCATGTAGCCCATTTCTAGTCCCTTGATAATGTTAGCAGGCTAATATATATATATATATATATATATAGCATACACACTAGTATACATGCTTGCAACACACACCTTCATTCATGTACACTAAAAAAAACATTAGGGAACACAACAGATTGCATATAATATATAAACAAAATTACATTTTCAAAAAAAAACATTTATGTACAGTCCAGATTATGTCCAGGTCACTCAAATTAGGGAACACAACAACAGATAGCATATAATCTATAAACATAATTACACTTTCAAAATAAGCCTTTGAGGACTTCCCAGCTTTTTTTATGTTTTTTGGCATCATTATCGTTTTCAACCATGTAACTTTCTAAAGTTAAAAAATACTAAATAAATGTTTTAAAGAAAGTAATACTAAGTGAATATCTGTTTTTGGCCTTAAAAATAAACCTTTTACCGAGTACTATAATTAAATTGATTAAATCATGATTATACTCTGTTACTTGCATGTTAGCTTTTAGGCTATGTTAACGAGTATACATCTTAGAGTCAAACATTTTCTAATCACACGCATACTAAGTATTAGTGTGTTAACCTTAGCCGTCTAACATTAGAAGGCTAACATTAGTACGCTAGCTATTTTTTTGCCCATTTGTCAGGTATATACCTAGGAGTCATATATATTCTGTTACTTGACTATCTTGTTAGAAAGCTAACGTTAGCATGCTAGTTTTTAAGCTATTATTACAAATATACACTTTAGAGTCAAATATTTTCTGAGCGTAGTATTAGCGTGTTATCGCTGCATGCTAATATTATTTCTTGCCTATTTGTCAAGTGTAACCCTAGGAGTCATATATATTCTGTTACTTGACTTTATCTCGTTAGCATGCTAGCTTTTTAAGCTATTATTAAAAGTATACACTTAAAGTCAAATATTTTCTAATCTCACGCATGCTAATCATTAGCATGTTAACGTTAGCCTGCTAACATTACAGGCTAACATTAGCACGCTAGCTTTTTTTTCCGTCTATTTGTCAGGCATACACTTCGGAGTCATAGATATTCTGTTACTTGACTCTATCTTGTTAGAAAGCTAGCATGCTAGCTTTTAAGCTATTTTTACAAGTATGCACTTTAGCGTAAAATATTTTCTAATCTCGCGCATGCTAATCATTAGCATGTTAACATTAGCCTGCTAACATTAGCAGGCTAGCATTAGCACGCTAGCTTTTTTCTGGACTATTTGTCAGACAGACACCTAGGAGTCATACAAACCCCGTTTCCTTATGATTAGGGGAATTGTGTTGGATGTAAATATAAACGGAATACAATGATTTGCAAATCATTTTCAACCTATATTCAGTTGAATGAAATTGTGTGATGTATTATGCTGTAAGTGTGTTCATGTTTGAAATAAACTAAAGAAAGAAAGAATATGCTACAAAGACAACATATTTGATGTTCAAACTGATAAAAAAATGTTTTTTTGCAAATAATCATTAACTTTAGAATTTGATGCCAGCAACATGTGACAAAGAAGTTCGGAAAGGTGGCAATAAATACTGATAAAGTTGAAGAATGCTCATCAAACACTTATTTGGAACATCCCACAGGTGTGCAGGCTAATTGGGAACAGGTGGGTGCCATGATTGGGTATACAAACAGCTTCCCAAAAAATGCTCAGTCTTTCACAAGAAAGGATGGGGCGAGGTACACCCCTTTGTCCACAACTGCGTGAGCAAATAGTCAAACAGTTTAAGAACAATGTTTCTCAAAGTGCAATTGCAAGAAATTTAGAGATTTCAACATCTACGGTCCATAATATCATCAAAAGGTTCAGAGAATCTGGAGAAATCACTCCACGTAAGCGGCATGGCTGAAAACCAACATTGAATGACCGTGACCTTAGATCCCTCAGACGGCACTGTATCAAAAACCGACATCAATCTCTAAAGGATATCACCACATGGGCTCAGGAACACTTCAGAAAACCACTGTCACTAAATACAGTTGGTCGCTACATCTGTAAGTGCAAGTTAAAGCTCTCCTATGCAAAGCGAAAGCCATTTATCAACAACATCCAGAAACGCCGCCGGCTTCTCTGGGCCCGAGATCATTTAAGATAGACTGATGCAAAGTGGAAAAGTGTTCTGTGGTCTGAGGAGTCCACATTTCAAATTGTTTTTGGAAATATTCGACATTGTGTCATCCGGACTAAAGGGGAAGCGAACCATCCAGACTGTTATCGACGCAAAGTTGAAAAGCCAGCATTTGTGATGGTATGGGGGTGCATTAGTGCCCAAGGCATGGGTAACTTACACATCTGTGAAGGCACCATTAATGCTGAAAGGTACATACAGGTTTTGGAACAACATATACTGCCATCTAAGCACTGTCTTTTTCATGGACGCCCCTGCTTATTTCAGCAAGACAATGCCAAGCCACATTCAGCACGTGTCACAACAGCGTGGCTTCGTAAAAAAAGAGTGCGGGTACTTTCCTGCAGTCCAGACCTGTCTCCCATCGAAAATGTGTGGCGCATTATGAAACGTAAAATACGACAGCGGAGACCCCGGACTGTTGAACGACTGAAGCTCTACATGAAACAAGAATGGGAAAAAATTCCACTTTCAAAGCTTCAACAATTAGTTTCCTCAGTTCCCAATCGTTTATTGAGTGTTGTTAAAAGGAAAGGCCATGTAACACAGTGGTGAACATGCCCTTTCCCAACTACTTTGGCACGTGTTGCAGCCATGAAATTCTAAGTTAATTATTATTTGCAAAAAAAAAAGAAAAGTTTATGGGTTTGAACATCAAATATCTTGTCTTTGTAGTGCATTCAATTGAATATGGGTTGAAAAGGATTTGCAAATCATTGTATTCCGTATATATATTTACATCTAACACAATTTCCCAACTCGTATGGAAACGGGGTTTGTATTTCATTACATGATCTGGCTAGTATGCTAACTGTTAGCATGACTAAAATTGCGCACACACACATACACACATTGTTACGCGTTACAGCGTGACCTTTTGGCCTTGTTGTACATTAAAGTGTTCAACAATCCCCTCGGAAAATTGGGATTAGTGTGTGTGTGTGTGTGTGTGTGTGTGTGTGTGTGTGTGTGTGTGTGTGTGTGTGTGTGTGTGTGTGTGTGTGTGTGTGTGTTATCTTCAGGAGGAAGACGCACGGCTGAGCTGACTAATCCGTTTGCTAATTCTCGATTACGGCAGACTTTTCCTCGTTGAACGCTAACCTTTCAGGGACCTCCTTGCAGGATTTTTGCACACTAAAAGGGTTAATTTGCTACTTTTGTAGTCACCGAGCCAAGTTCCTCAGCACCGCATGCAAAATCAACCACATTTCCATGACTTTGCCGCACCTATTATTGGCGCCAAGTATTAATAGCCTCGATTTTTAGGTTCAAACAAACTAAATTGGCTAAAGTGTTAGCATAAAATGTTTGCATGATAACATCGAAAACGTTAGCATACTTTTGAGATGGTGCCAAATATTAAAAGCCATGATTTTTAGGTTAACACGTCGGAAATGAGTTAAAATGCTAACATAAAATATTATTATGATATTTCGAAAACGTTAGCATACTTGTGAGATGGCACCAAGTATTAAAAGCCATGATTTTTAGGTTCAAACTAACTAAATTGGCTAAAGTGTTAGCATAAAATGTTAGCATGATTACATCAAAAACGTTAGCAAACTTTTGAGATGACACCAAGAATTAAAAGCCATGATTTTTAGGTTCACACAAACTAAATTGGTTAAAATTTTAGCTTAAAGTGTTAGCATGATCACATCGAAAACGTTAGCATACTTGTGAGGTGGCACCAAGTATTAAAAACCATGATTTTTAGGTTCAAACTAACTAAATTGGCCAAAGTGTTAGCATAAAGTGTTAGCATGAAATGTTAGCATGATTACATCAAAAACGTTAGCAAACTTTTGAGATATCACCAATAATTAAAAGCCATGATTTTTAGGTTCAAACAAACTAAATTGGTTAAAGTGTTAGCTTTAAATGTTAGCATGATAACATCGAAAATGTTAGCATACTTACCAGATGGCACTAAGTGTTAAAAGCCTTGATTTGTAGGTTCACACAAACAAAATTCGCTAAAGTGTTAGCATAAAATTTTAGCATGATAACATTGAAAACGTTAGCATACTTTTGAAATGTCACCAAGTATTAAAAGTCATGATTTTTAGGTTAAAAGAAACTAAATTAGCTAAAGTGTTAGCACAAAATGTTAGCATGATAACATAGAAAACATTAGCATACTTGTGAGATGGCACCAAGTATTAAAAGTCAGGATTTTTAGGTTAACACAAATTAAATTGGCTAATGTGTTAACATTAAATGTTAGCATGATAACATCAAAAATGTTGGCATACTTTTGAGATTGCGCCAAGTATTGATAGCTATGATTTTTAGGTTCAAACAGACTAAATTGGCCTAAGTGTTAGCTTAAAGTTTTAGCATAACATCGAAAACGTTAGCATACTTTTAAGATGGCACCAAGTATTAAAAGCAATGATTTTTAGGTTCAAATGAACTAAACTGGCGAAAGTGTTAGCATAAAATGTTAGCCTAATATCATCAAAAACGTTAGCAAACTTTTGAGATGGCACCAAGTATTAAAAGCCCTGATTTTTAGGTTTACACAAAGGTAATAAGCTAAAATGCTAACATAAAATGTTTGCATGATAACATTGAAAACATTAATATATTTGTGAGATGGCACTGTCACGCCAAATTTCTTCCCCCTACAAAAACCTCCCCCCCCATTTACTTCCGGGGTCATTTCCTCTTACGTAATTTCCTCTTACTTACGTCATTTCCTCTTACGTCATTGACAGCGATCGATAACACTTCGGCTTTGACACAGGACAGCAGCACACACAATATTGTAGTGAAATGGTTTCAACAATAATGTTGATTTAAAGTACAGACATTTAACAGTATTATTTATTAATTAATATTTTTTGCATGTTACCACGAAGACAGAAGTTCCCAGCAGCGGCCCTAACACTCCGCCTGAAATTTTCCCTAACACTCCGCCTGGAATTTTTCGAAGCCTGCTGGTGTTTGACATAAGTCCCCTGGGAAAGATAAAGACAAATGTCATTCAGTGACACCACCATTTTCAGGAGATTTGGATTCTATCGATCGCTGTCAATGACGTAATAGGAAATGACAAAAGAGGAAATTACGTAAGTAAGAGGAAATGACGTAAGAAGAAATGACCCCGGAAGTAAATGGGGGGGAAGGTTTTTGTAGGGGGAAGAAATTTGGCGTGACAGCACCAAGTATTAAAACCTTGATTTTTAGGTTCACACAAACTAAATTGGTTAAAGGGTTAGCTTAAAATGTTAGCATGATAACATCGAAAACGTTAGCATACTTTTTGAGATGGCACCAAGTATTAAAAGCCTTGATTTTTAGGTTACCACAAATTAAATTGGCTAAAGTGTTAGCATAAAATGTTAGCATGATAACATCGGAAACGTTAGCATACTTTTGAGATGGTGCCAAGTATTAATAGCCATGATTTTTAGGTTCAAACACACTACATTGGCTAAAGTGTTAGCATTAAATGTTAGCAAGATATTATCGAAACCGTTAGCATACTTTTGAGATGGCACCAAGTATTAAAAGTCATGCTTTTCATCAAACACAAATGAAATTGGCTAAAGTGTTAGCATTAAATGTTAGCATGATAACATCAAAAATATTAGCATACTTTTGAGATGGCACCAACTATTAACAACCATGATTTTTACGTTCAAACAAACTAAATTGCCTTAAGTGTTAGCATAAAATGTTAGCATGATAACATCGAAAACGTTAGCATACTTTTGAAATGGAACCAAGTATTGAAAGTCATGATTTGTAGGTTCACACAAACTAAATTGGCTAAAATGCTACCATAAAATCTTAGCATGATAACATTGAAAACATTAGCATACTTTTGAGATGGTGCCAAGTAATAATAGCCATGATTTTTAGGTTCAAACAAACTAAATTGGCTAAAGTATTAGCATAAAATGTTAGCATGATAACATTGAAAATGTTAGCATACTTGTGAGATGGCACCAAGTATTAAAAGCCTTGATTTTTAGGTTAACACAATCAAAATTAGCTAAAGTGTTAGCATAAAATGTTAGCATGATAACATTGAAAATGTTAGCATACTTTTGAGATTGCACCAAGTATTAAAAGCCTTGATTTTTAGGTTCACACAAACTAAATTGGTTAAAATGCTACCATAAAATGTTAGCATGATAACATAGAAAAAATTTGCATACTTTTAAAATGGCATCAAGTATTAAAAGCCATGATTTTTAGGTTAACATGACGGAAATGAGCTAAAATGCTAACATAAAATGTTATTATGATATATCGAAAACGTTAGCATACTGGTGAGATGGCACCAAGTATTAAATCCCATTATTTTTAGGTTCAAACTAACTAAATTGGCTAAAGTGTTAGCATCAAATGTTAGCATGATAACATCAAAAACGTTAGCATACTTTTGAGATGGCACCAAATATTAAAAGCCTTGATTTTTAGGTTCACACAAAGGTAATAAGCTAAAATGCTAACATAAAATATTTGCATGATAACATTGAAAACGTTAGCATACTTTTGAGATGGCACCTCTTATCAAAAGCCTTTATTTTTAGGTTCAAACAAAAAAAATGAGCTAAAATGTTAGCATGCTAACGTTGCCAAATGAATAATATTATTATTATTATTGTTATTAATACAAAGTAAAAACGATGAAATAGCACAAAAGCTAATCACCTTTTCCAGGGGTGCTAACAGTGTTAGCGTTCATAGTACAAGACTCCACTCACTGTTTGCAAAACAAGATCATGACTTCAGCTAGCGTCCTCGCTAACTGCACACACACACACACACACAAACACACATGTTGGATGTGCTAACAGTATGTTGGAGCGGCCTGATTCCTTCCCCCATCCCACGGGGCGTGCGAGAGAAAATACAAGTGTGTCTGCAGCCCAAGTCCACGTTCCTGTCCATTGCTGACACAAGAACGTCTGCATCAAAGTGTCCCTCAAACACTCTCACTTCTATTCCTGAGCCTTAACATAACCCAACCTAACAAGCGTTTACATGTACTAAAAAGTCCAATTAATTGAAAGCAGCCTTTTAAAAACACATAAAAACACATAAAAACTTTAATGAAGTTTTCATCCTCCTAAAGATGTGATTACCATATTTACATGTCAGCCATCTTGCATGGAAAGCAGGGGGTCCTAACATTATAACCTGGGTAATATATATATATATATATATATATATATATATATATATATATATATATATATATATATATATATATATATATATACCGTATTTTCCGCACTATAAGGCGCACCTAAAAACCACAATTTTTCTCAAAAGCTGACAGTGCGCCTAATAACCCGGTGCGCTTTATTACGATTCATTTTCATAAAGTTTCGGTCTCGCAACTTCGGTAAACAGCCGCCATCTTTTTTCCCGGTAGAACAGGAAGCGCTTCTTCTTCTACGCAAGCAACCGCCAAGGAAAGCACCCGCCCCCATAGAACAGGAAGCGCTTCACCCGCCCCCATAGAACAGGAAGCGCTTCACCCGCCCCCGGAAGAAGAAGAAAAAACGCGCGGATATCACCGTACGTTTCATTTCCTGTTTACATCTGTAAAGACCACAAAATGGCTCCTACTAAACGATCCGGGTCATAAAAAGACGCAATCTCTCCATCCGCACACGGATTACTACCGTATTTCACAGCAACTGAACCGCACTGTGGAACGGGAGCACGTACGGTGAATATTCGCTCCACAGGGAATGAGAAGTCATCCTTCACTGTGGTTCTAGCTTGCCATGCTAACTTCCACTCATGGTGATATTCAAAAGGAAGACCTTGCCAAAAGAGACCTTTCCAGCCGGCGTCATCATAAAAGCTAACTCGAAGGGATGGATGGATGAAGAAAAGATGAGCGAGTGGTTAAGGGAAGTTTACGCGAAGCGGCCGGGTGGCTTTTTTCACGCTGCTCCGTCCATGTTGATATATGACTCTATGCGCGCCCACATCACAGATGGTGTCAAAAAACAAGTGAAGCACACAAATACAACACTCGCCGTCATTCCGGGTGGATTAACCAAAGAACTCCAACCGCTGGATATTGGTGTCAACAGGGCATTCAAATCACGACTGCGAACTGCGTGGGAAAAATGGATGACCGAAGGCGAACACACCTTCACTAAGACGGGCAGACAACGCCGGACAACATACGCCAACATCTGCCAGTGGATTGTAAATGCCTGGGCAGATATTTCTGTCACAACTGTGGTCCGAGCTTTCCGGAAGGCAGGATTCACAGAACTGCTGCACAACAACAGCGACACTGAATCCGATGATTTCGAAGAGACGGAGCCCGCCATTTTGGAAGCCACGCTAGCGCAACTTTTCAATTCGGACACCGAAGACGAAGAATTCGAAGGATTTACCGGTACGAATGAAGAATAACTTCAGAAAGTGAGCGCTATGTTTATTTTGTGTGTTGTGTGTTGTGACATTAACGTTCGAGCAACATTACCGGTATGTTGCTATTGCTCTACACCATTTTGAATTTTACTATGTTTGTGATTGCACATTTGTACATTTTGGGACAGAGTTGTTAGAACGCTGGTTTTCAATATATTATTAAAGTTTGACTGAACTATCTGACTGTTTTTTTGACATTCACTTTAGCGCAGCGTTTTTTTGACATTCACTTTAGCGCAGCGTAGGCGCGGCTTTTAGTCCGGGGCGGCTTATTGGTGGACAAAATTATGAAATATGTAATTCATAGAAGGTGCGGCTAATAATCCGGTGCGCCTTATAGTGCGGAAAATACGGTATATATATCATAAAAAGTTTATTAATATATATATATATATATATATATATATATATATATATATATATATATATATATATATATATATATATATATATATATATATATATATGTCTTAATAAGGTTATCCAAAAAATAGTGCTCGATACCGTAGTAGAGCGCAATATATGTATGTGTGGGAAAGAAAATCACAAGACTATTTCATCTCTACAGGCCTGTTTCATGAGGGGGGGTACCCTCAATCATCAGGAGATTTTAATGGGAGCATTCGCATACCATGGTTTATATAGGGCACAGAGTGGGTGGGTACAGGCTGGCCTAGGGGCGTGGTGATTGGCTCATGTGTTACCTAGGAGGTGTTTCCGTCTATGGCGGCATGCTGTGACAATTTCGCTGCGCTTGTTGAGGGATGCCAGGTCTGGACGGTAAATAATAAACAGTTTCTCTTTCAAGCATAGGTTGCATCTTTTATTACCACTATTGTAAGGTGTGCTGGATGCAAGAATTTGCCATGTTATTGAATATTCAACATTATTGTCTTTGAGGTCCCAAATGTGTTTGCTGAGTTCTGTGGTATTTCGCAGGTTTTTGTTCCTGAAAGAAGCCTTGTGATTGTTCCATCTGGTTTTGAATTCTCCCTCGGTTAATCCTACATATGTGTCGGATGTGTTAATGTCCTTGCGTATTACCTTAGATTGGTAGACAACTGATGTTTGTAAGCACCCCCCGTTGAGAGGGCAATCAGGTTTCTTTCGACAGTTACAGTCTTTGTTGGTTTTGGAGTCGCTCTGTCTGGGGGCCGACGGCTCATTTGCAATTGTTTTGTTGTGGTTTGAGATGATTTGTCGTATATTGTTCATGCAGCTGTAGCTCAATTTAATGTTGTTCTTGTTGAATACTTTTCTTAGGGTGTTGTCTTTGGGAAAGTGTTTGTCAATCAGATTGAGGAATTTGTGTCCAATGTTAGTTGAGACGTTTTTGCTGTATGGGGGGTTGTACCAGATGATGTCGTTTCGTTTTCTGTTCTTTTTTGGCTGGTTTCCTGGCGTGGGTTCATAGGTGAGGGTGAAATTGTACCCGCTTTCATCAAGGGCTTTTTGGTACGGGGGGGTTGCTTGGTCAAATTCAGCTTTGCTAGATGACAGCATCGATAGCCTTTTATTGATTCCGGTAGGTATTCTTTTCGTGGTGGTGGATGGGTGGTTGCTGTCATGGTGCACGTATTGGAGTGTTGTGTTGGGTTTCGTGAATGGTTGGTAGCTGTTATTTCTCAGGTTGAAAGTGACGTCAAGGAAGTTGACGGTTTGCTTGTTGGCTTCAATCGTGATCCGTAGGCCGTTCTCTTTGAAAATTTGGCATATGCGCTTCTTGGTATTCTCGCTGCTCCTTGGCGAGGCGCGACACACTGCCAGTCCGTCATCACGGTAAATACCAAGGTTCAGATTGAGGCTAGCGAGCTGGGAGAGGAGGAAACTCCCAACGAGTTCACACGTTTCTGCTCCGTCAAAACTTCCCATAGTGACGTCAAATGTTGCATTGTTCTTTTTTTGCCATGGTGTACTGTTGTGGATGAGAATGGAGTTTTTTGCGTGGATGATGATGTTTCTTTCGTTGCCTGTGATTGAGTCGTAGTCTGAGGCGAAGTCTAGTGCTTGAGTCAGTAGGTCTTGCGTGATGGAAGGGTAAAATTCCTCGATATCAAAGGAGATAAAGTTGTGCTGTTGTTTGTCTTGGATGTTGTTGAACCATTTGATTACTGCTGCTGTATTTCTCCATTGGTTGAGTGGTGTTTTGTCCTTGATTTTTGTGTTGACTCTGTCCAGGATTATTTTGCTGATTTTTCCTATTTCAGATTTAGTTGGGTTTATTAGTCGGCATGTTGGGTTATTTGCGAAGTTGGGTTTGTGGTCCTTCAATGTGATGAAGGCTTCCTTGTTGGCTGTGGCGTCCACCCTGTCCTCAATGTCCAGTTCAGCCGCGATCCTTTTATTTTCCAGGTGGATGTTCTGTAAGGTGTTGGGTTGCGCTTTTTTGTATGATTTGGTGATGCTTCTGTCCAGTAAGGTGTGGTGTTCTGGTATGTCCATTCTGTAGAAGTTTGTGGTTTTATCGGCAGCTATGATGAGGTTGTTTACTTTCTTGATGCGCTCCTTGTCATTTTTCAGCTTGGTGAGGAGTGGGTTGCGGATTGGCTTGAATTTGACTGATTGTATCATTTTGAGCATGTCGTTCTCAAAATCCTTTAGTTCCTCAACTGTGGGTGGGTTCTTGGTAGATTTGAATCCGTAAGTTTTCTTTTGCGTTCCTTTTGTTTCAGGGTGGAGGAAAAAATGTGCTTTCCACCGCATCCTTCTTAGGAAGTGTTCCGTCTTTTCTATGAGCCTTAGCTTGTAGTCATTCTGCGCGGGTATGGGAATGTTCTTCGTGGAGTAGTCGATGTTGAATTTTTCCATTTCTGATCGTCGTACAGTGCTCAACAAATGTCAATTTGGAGCGGAGTATATGTCTTAATAAGGTTATCCATCATCATAGCTGTCGATAAAACCACAAACTTCTACAGAATGGACATACCAGAACACCACACCTTACTGGACAGAAGCATCACCAAATCATACAAAAAAGCGCAACCCAACACCTTACAGAACATCCACCTGGAAAATAAAAGGATCGCGGCTGAACTGGACATTGAGGACAGGGTGGACGCCACAGCCAACAAGGAAGCCTTCATCACATTGAAGGACCACAAACCCAACTTCGCAAATAACCCAACATGCCGACTAATAAACCCAACTAAATCTGAAATAGGAAAAATCAGCAAAATAATCCTGGACAGAGTCAACACAAAAATCAAGGACAAAACACCACTCAACCAATGGAGAAATACAGCAGCAGTAATCAAATGGTTCAACAACATCCAAGACAAACAACAGCACAACTTTATCTCCTTTGATATCGAGGAATTTTACCCTTCCATCACACAAGACCTACTGACTCAAGCACTAGACTTCGCCTCAGACTACGACTCAATCACAGGCAACGAAAGAAACATCATCATCCACGCAAAAAACTCCATTCTCATCCACAACAGTACACCATGGCAAAAAAAGAACAATGCAACATTTGACGTCACTATGGGAAGTTTTGACGGCGCAGAAACGTGTGAACTCGTTGGGAGTTTCCTCCTCTCCCAGCTCGCTAGCCTCAATCTGAACCTTGGTATTTACCGTGATGACGGACTGGCAGTGTGTCGCGCCTCGCCAAGGAGCAGCGAGAATACCAAGAAGCGCATATGCCAAATTTTCAAAGAGAACGGCCTACGGATCACGATTGAAGCCAACAAGCAAACCGTCAACTTCCTTGACGTCACTTTCAACCTGAGAAATAACAGCTACCAACCATTCACGAAACCCAACACAACACTCCAATACGTGCACCATGACAGCAACCACCCACCCACCACCACGAAAAGAATACCTACCGGAATCAATAAAAGGCTATCGATGCTGTCATCTAGCAAAGCTGAATTTGACCAAGCAACCCCCCCGTACCAAAAAGCCCTTGATGAAAGCGGGTACAATTTCACCCTCACCTATGAACCCACGCCAGGAAACCAGCCAAAAAAGAACAGAAAACGAAACGACATCATCTGGTACAACCCCCCATACAGCAAAAACGTCTCAACTAACATTGGACACAAATTCCTCAATCTGATTGACAAACACTTTCCCAAAGACAACACCCTAAGAAAAGTATTCAACAAGAACAACATTAAATTGAGCTACAGCTGCATGAACAATATACGACAAATCATCTCAAACCACAACAAAACAATTGCAAATGAGCCGTCGGCCCCCAGACAGAGCGACTCCAAAACCAACAAAGACTGTAACTGTCGAAAGAAACCTGATTGCCCTCTCAACGGGGGGTGCTTACAAACATCAGTTGTCTACCAATCTAAGGTAATACGCAAGGACATTAACACATCCGACACATATGTAGGATTAACCGAGGGAGAATTCAAAACCAGATGGAACAATCACAAGGCTTCTTTCAGGAACAAAAACCTGCGAAATACCACAGAACTCAGCAAACACATTTGGGACCTCAAAGACAATAATGTTGAATATTCAATAACATGGCAAATTCTTGCATCCAGCACACCTTACAATAGTGGTATTAAAAGATGCAACCTATGCTTGAAAGAGAAACTGTTTATTATTTACCGTCCAGACCTGGCATCCCTCAACAAGCGCAGTGAAATTGTCACAGCATGCCGCCATAGACGGAAACACCTCCTAGGTAACACATGAGCCAATCACCACGCCCCTAGGCCAGCCTGTACCCACCCACTCTGTGCCCTATATAAACCATGGTATGCGAATGCTCCCATTAAAATCTCCTGATGATTGAGGGTACCCCCCCTCATGAAACAGGCCTGTAGAGATGAAATAGTCTTGTGATTTTTTTTCCCACACATACATATATATATATATATATATATATACATATATTAATAAACTTATATATATATATATATATATATATATATATATATATATATATATATATATATATTAATTAACTTTTATATATATATATATATATATATATATATATATATATATATATATATATATATATATATATATATATATATTTACTAATAAACTTTTTATGATATATATATATATATATATATATATATATATATATATATATATATATATATATATATATATATATATATATATATATATATATTACCCAGGTTATAATGTTAGGACTCCCTGCTTTCCATGCAAGATGGCTGACATGTAAATGTGGTAATCACATCTTTAGGAGGGTGAAAACTTCATTAAAGTTTTATGTGTTTTTAAAAGGCTGCTTTCAATTAATTGGGCTTTTTAGTGCATGTAAACACTTGTTAGGTTGGGTTATGTTAAGGCTCAGGAATAGAAGTTAGGGGTTGCATATATATTAGGGTTGTACAGTATACTGGTACTAGTATAGTACCGTGATACTGAATGAATGATATTCGGTACTATACCGGTACTATACCGCCTCTAAAAAGTGTATATATATATATATATATATATATATATATATATATATATATATATATATATATATATATATATATATTTATATATACATACATACATATTCATATATATATATATATATATATGCATACATGTATATATATAAACACACACACATATATATAGTCTTTATATATTTGTGTATATATGTATAATATATAAATATAATGGATTTATAATTAATGATTATATTAAGAGTATCTAAAAGTCTGACTCCTATATTGTTTACTTCAATGACGACCTTCTTAAATTTTTGTAATCATTATTACTTCATTAGTTAGCTAAAAAATAAATAAAAGCTAGCAAAAAACATTAGCATGCTAATAATAGGGACGGCGTGGCGCAGTGGAAGAGTGGCCGTGCGCGACCCGTGGGTCCCTGGTTCAATCCCCACCTAGTACCAACCTAGACACTTCACCCTTGCTCCTGATGGGTGCTGGTTAGCGCCTTGCATGGCAGCTCCCTCCATCAGTGTGTGAATGTGTGTGTGAATGGGTAAATGTGGAAGTAGTGTCAAAGCGCTTTGAGTACCTTGAAGGTAGAAAAGCGCTATACAAGTACAACCCATAATAAAAGAGGAATTGGCATACTTCCAAGATAGCGCCAAGCATCAAAATCCATTATTTTTAGGTTCAAACCAACAAACTTAGCTAAAAAGCTAGCATTAAAAGTTAGCATGCTGATGTCAACATGCTAGCACGTGACCGGATAAGAGGAAACACCAAAATGTACTATTTGTAGGTGTAAACAAACAAAATTAGCTAAAAGGCTAACATAAAACACTAACATGCTAACATATAAGAGACTTTAACGTGCCAACTTGTAGGTACGTTAAAGTCTAGCATCCATGATTTTTGTGTTCAAACCAACGACATTAACTAAAAATCTAGCAGTAAAAGTTAGCATGCTAGCACGTGACCGGATTGTAGGTGTAAACAAACAAAATTAGCTAAAAAGATAGCAAAAAAAATAACATATTATATAATTTCAATAATATAGCTGGCAACTAGCGCCCTCATTTCCAGTCGGCAACTGCAGATTGCTAGCGCCGCTAACCGCTAGCTAACTTAAATGCTATCAAAAATATCATTCCTTTTTATTTTCAATCTGCAGGGTAGCGAGCTATTTGTAAACAACAACAGGAAGTACGCGGTCATGTGACTTTTGACTGGAAGTGAAGGTCCACCAAAACAAGAAGGCGGCTTCTTGTTAGCATGGATGCTACGGACACACCAAAGTGCCCAGCGAGTATGTTATCATGGTCCCTCCCTTGGAGGTGTGATAAGGTGTGCTCTGTGATTGGCTGTAGGGCGGGTCATGTGACTCACAGCAGGGGCCCTTGGAGGTGTGCTCTGTGATGGACGGGTCATGTGACTTACAGCAGGGGCCCTTGCGCAGCACCTTGATGCGTCGCTGGCTCTGACACTGGGCTTTCTCCAGCTCGCACTCGTTGGAGTACGTCGACGAGTCGGAGCCGCAGACGGGCGCCACCAGGGACGGGCAGTCCACCCTCTTGCACACGCAGCGGGCCTCGGCGGGGTCCCCGGGGTCGCGCTCGCAGACGGCGCCGAAGCCGCACAGCTTCCCTCGGCAGCCTGTTGAGGAGAAAGAAAAATATAAAATAACAATGCAGGAACGATCGGTAAAGCCAAACACTGTGGTGACATCCGCCACACCAGGGGGTCTTCAACGTCCCCCAGGTCAAGGAAGCCCAATCTGATGGTGAGATGAAATGGGGTCCCCCGACTTAATAACATTAGCATGCTAATATAAGAGACGTTAGCATACTTCTAAGATGGCACCAAGTATCAAAATCTATGATATTTAGGTTTAAACATACACAATTAGCTAAAAAGATAGCACAGTTTGTTAACATGCTAACAATAGCATGCTAATAGAAGAGACAGTAGCATACTTCTAGGATGGCGCCAAGTATCAAAATCTATGATTTTTAGGTTTAAACATACACAATTAGCATGCTAATAGAAGACATGTTAACATACTTCTACGACGGCACCAACTATCCGAATCTATGATTTTTAGGTTTAAACATACACAATTACCAAAAAGCTAAATTAAAAATGTTAGCACGCTAACATTAGCATGCTAATATAAGAGACGTTAGCATACTTCTAAGATGGCGCCAAGTATCAAAATCTATGATTTGTAGCTTTAAACATACAAAATTACCTAAAAAGCTAGCATACAATGCAAGCATGCTAACATTAACATAATTCTAAGATGGCACCAAGTATCAAAATCTATGAACTTTAGGTTTAAACATACACAATTAGCAAAAAAGATAGCACTGCTTGTTAACATGCTAACATTATCATGCCAATAGAAGAGACGTTAGCATACTTCTAAGATGGCACCAAGTATCAAAATCTATGATTTTTAGGTTTAAACATACAGAAGTGGCTAAAAAGATAGCACAGCTTGTTAACATGCTAACATTAGCATGCTAATAGAAGATATGTTAGCATACTTCTAAGATGGCGCCAAGTATCAAAATCTATATTTTTTTAGGTTTAAACATACAGAAGTGGCTAAAAAGATAGCACAGCTTGTTAACATGCTAACATTAGCATGCTAATATAAGAAACGTTAACATACTTCTAAGACGGCACCAAGTATCAAAATCTATGATTTTTAGGTTTAAACATACACAATTAGCTAAAAAGATAGCACAGCTTGTTAGCATGCTAACATTAGCATGCTAATAGAAGAGACGTTAGCATACTTTTGAGATGGCACCAAGTATCAAAATCTATGATTTTTAGGTTTAAACATACACAAGTAGCTAAAAAGATAGCGCGGCTTGTTAACACGCTAACATTAGTATGCTAATAGAAGATATGTTAGCATACTTTTAAGATGGCACTAATTATCAAAATCTATGATTTTTAGGTTTAAACATACACAA